>NC_083599.1:9003664-9180930 GCF_020882245.1 Rhopalosiphum padi
AAGATATTTCAGTATATATGGGGATCTTTGATATTTTTGATCATAATTATTAAGGATTATTGGGGTTGTAATTATTTCCGACTTTTTTTTCAAGTAATTTGTGTCTTACACCAAGATATTCAAGCGCATATGGGAATCTTTGATAAGTTTTATCAAGATTTCCAAGGATTTTTGGGGTTGTAAATATTTCCAGCTATTAGTTTAAAGGAATTATGTATCCAACATCAATATATACCGGTGTTTATGAGAATTTTTGACGATACATTTCAAGAATTTTAGGTAATTTTATTGTTTTAGACCATTTTTTTCAAGGAATTATGTGTTCTGCATCAAGATATTCCAGCATTTATGGGGATCTTTGATATTTTTGATCATAATTATCAAGGATTATTGGGGTTGTAATTATTTCCGACTTTTTTTTCAAGTAATTTGTGTCTTACACCAAGATATTCAATCGCATATGGGAATCTTTGATAAGTTTTATCAAGATTTCCAAGGATTTTTGGGGTTGTAAATATTTCCAGCTATTAGTTTAAAGGAATAATGTATCCAACATCAAGATATTCCAGTATATATGGGGATCTTTGATATTTTTGATCATAATTATCAAGGATTATTGGGGTTGTAATTATTTCCGACTTTTTTTTCAAGTAATTTGTGTCTTACACCAAGATATTCAAGCGCATATGGGAATCTTTGATAAGTTTTATCAAGATTTCCAAGTATTTTTGGGGTTGTAAATATTTCCAGCTATTAGTTTAAAGGAATAATGTATCCAACATCAATATATACCGGTGTTTATGAGAATTTTTGACGATACATTTCAAGAATATTAGGTAATTTTATTGTTTTAGACCATTTTTGTCAAGTAATTATGTGTTCTGCATCAAGAAATTCCAGCATATATGGGGATCTTTGATATTTTTGATCATAATTATCAAGAATTATTGGGGTTGTAAATATTTCCGACTTTTTTTTCAAGTAATTTGTGTCTCACACCAAGATATTCAAGCGCATATGGGAATCTTTGATAAGTTTTATCAAGATTTCCAATGATTTTTGGGGTTGTAAATATTTCCAGCTATTAGTTTAAAGGAATTATGTGTCCTACATCTAGATATTCAATAGTTTTTGGGAATTTTACTTCAATTTTATCAGTATTTTAGAAAATTAACAGATAATAGACCCATAATTTCAAGGAGTTTAGTGTCTCACACCAAGGAAATCAAACATTTTTGGGGATGTTTGATATTTACGACCAATATTGTCAAGATTTATTTGGGATGTATTTTTTCCGGCTTTTGTTTTCAAGGAATATTTTCTCTGAAACAAAGATATTAATCCGTATATGGTGATTTTTGATTGTTTTATGAAGATTTCCAAGGATTATTGGGGTTGTAATTATTTCCGACTTTTTTTTCAAGTAATTTGTGTCTTACACCAAGTTATTCAAGCGCATATGGGAATCTTTGATAAGTTTTATCAAGATTTCCAAGGATTTTTGGGGTTGTAAATATTTCCAGCTATTAGTTTAAAGGAATTATGTATCCAACATCAATATATACCGCTGTTTATGAGAATTTTTGACGATACATTTCAAGAACTTTAGGTAATTTTATTGTTTTAGACCATTTTTTTCAAGGAATTATGTGTTCTGCATCAAGATATTCCAGCAAATATGGGGATCTTTGATATTTTTGATCATAATTATCAAGAATTTTTGGGGTTGTAAATATTTCCGACTTTTTTTTCAAGTAATTTGTGTCTCACACCAAGATATTCAAGCGCATATGGGAATCTTTGATAAGTTTTATCAAGATTTCCAAAGATTTTTGGGGTTGTAAATATTTCCAGCTATTAGTTTAAAGGAATTATGTGTCCTACATCTAGATATTCAATAGTTTTTGGGAATTTTACTTCAATTTTATCAGTATTTTAGAAAATTAACAGATAATAGACCCATAATTTCAAGGAGTTTAGTGTCTCACACCAAAGAAATCAAGCATTTTTGGGGATGTTTGATATTTACGACCAATATTGTCAAGATTTATTTAGGATGTATTTTTTCCGGCTTTTGTTTTCAAGGAATATTTTCTCTGAGACAAAGATATTAATCCGTATATGGTGATTTTTGATTGTTTTATGAAGATTTCCAAGGATTATTGGGGTTGTAATTATTTCCGACTTTTTTTTCAAGTAATTTGTGTCTTACACCAAGATATTCAAGCACATATGGGAATGTTTGATAAGTTTTATCAAGATTTCCAAGGATTTTTGGGGTTGTAAATATTTCCGGCTATTATTTTCAAGGAATAATGTATCCAACATCAATATATACCGCTGTTTATGAGAATTTTTGACGATATATTTCAAGAATTTTAGGTAAATTTATTGTTTTAGACCATTTTTTTCAAGGAATTATGTGTTTTACATCAAGATATTTCAGTATATATGGGGATCTTTGATATTTTTGATCATAATTATTAAGGATTATTGGGGTTGTAATTATTTCCGACTTTTTTTTCAAGTAATTTGTGTCTTACACCAAGATATTCAAGCGCATATGGGAATCTTTGATAAGTTTTATCAAGATTTCCAAGGATTTTTGGGGTTGTAAATATTTCCAGCTATTAGTTTAAAGGAATTATGTATCCAACATCAATATATACCGGTGTTTATGAGAATTTTTGACGATACATTTCAAGAATTTTAGGTAATTTTATTGTTTTAGACCATTTTTTTCAAGGAATTATGTGTTCTGCATCAAGATATTCCAGCATTTATGGGGATCTTTGATATTTTTGATCATAATTATCAAGGATTATTGGGGTTGTAATTATTTCCGACTTTTTTTTCAAGTAATTTGTGTCTTACACCAAGATATTCAATCGCATATGGGAATCTTTGATAAGTTTTATCAAGATTTCCAAGGATTTTTGGGGTTGTAAATATTTCCAGCTATTAGTTTAAAGGAATAATGTATCCAACATCAAGATATTCCAGTATATATGGGGATCTTTGATATTTTTGATCATAATTATCAAGGATTATTGGGGTTGTAATTATTTCCGACTTTTTTTTCAAGTAATTTGTGTCTTACACCAAGATATTCAAGCGCATATGGGAATCTTTGATAAGTTTTATCAAGATTTCCAAGGATTTTTGGGGTTGTAAATATTTCCAGCTATTAGTTTAAAGGAATTATGTATCCAACATCAATATATACCGGTGTTTATGAGAATTTTTGACGATACATTTCAAGAATTTTAGGTAATTTTATTGTTTTAGACCATTTTTTTCAAGGAATTATGTGTTCTGCATCAAGATATTCCAGCATTTATGGGGATCTTTGATATTTTTGATCATAATTATCAAGGATTATTGGGGTTGTAATTATTTCCGACTTTTTTTTCAAGTAATTTGTGTCTTACACCAAGATATTCAATCGCATATGGGAATCTTTGATAAGTTTTATCAAGATTTCCAAGGATTTTTGGGGTTGTAAATATTTCCAGCTATTAGTTTAAAGGAATAATGTATCCAACATCAAGATATTCCAGTATATATGGGGATCTTTGATATTTTTGATCATAATTATCAAGGATTATTGGGGTTGTAATTATTTCCGACTTTTTTTTCAAGTAATTTGTGTCTTACACCAAGATATTCAAGCGCATATGGGAATCTTTGATAAGTTTTATCAAGATTTCCAAGTATTTTTGGGGTTGTAAATATTTCCAGCTATTAGTTTAAAGGTATAATGTATCCAACATCAATATATACCGGTGTTTATGAGAATTTTTGACGATACATTTCAAGAATATTAGGTAATTTTATTGTTTTAGACCATTTTTGTCAAGTAATTATGTGTTCTGCATCAAGAAATTCCAGCATATATGGGGATCTTTGATATTTTTGATCATAATTATCAAGAATTATTGGGGTTGTAAATATTTCCGACTTTTTTTTCAAGTAATTTGTGTCTCACACCAAGATATTCAAGCGCATATGGGAATCTTTGATAAGTTTTATCAAGATTTCCAATGATTTTTGGGGTTGTAAATATTTCCAGCTATTAGTTTAAAGGAATTATGTGTCCTACATCTAGATATTCAATAGTTTTTGGGAATTTTACTTCAATTTTATCAGTATTTTAGAAAATTAACAGATAATAGACCCATAATTTCAAGGAGTTTAGTGTCTCACACCAAGGAAATCAAACATTTTTGGGGATGTTTGATATTTACGACCAATATTATCAAGATTTATTTGGGATGTATTTTTTCCGGCTTTTGTTTTCAAGGAATATTTTCTCTGAGACAAAGATATTAATCCGTATATGGTGATTTTTGATAGTTTTATGAAGATTTCCAAGGATTTTTGGGGTTGTAACTATTTCCAACTATTATTTTCAAGGAATAATGTGTCCTACATCAAGATATTCAAGCGTTTTTGGTGATATTTAATATTTTTAATCACGAATTTCAAGGATTCTTGGGGTTGTAAATATTTCCGGCTATTATTTTCAAGGAATTATGTATCCAACATAAATATATACCGCTGTTTATGAGAATTTTTGACGATACATTTCAAGAATTTTAGGTAAATTTATTGTTTTAGACCATTTTTTTCAAGGAATTATGTGTTTTACATCAATATATTTCAGTATATATGGGGATCTTTGATATTTTTGATCATAATTATCAAGGATTATTGGGGTTGTAATTATTTCCGACTTTTTTTTCAAGTAATTTGTGTCTTACACCAAGATATTCAAGCGCATATGGGAATCTTTGATAAGTTTTATCAAGATTTCCAAGGATTTTTGGGGTTGTAAATATTTCCAGCTATTAGTTTAAAGGAATTATGTGTTTTACATCAAGATATTCCAGCATATATGGGGATCTTTGATATTTTTGATCATAATTATCAAGAATTATTGGGGTTGTAAATATTTCCGGCTATTATTTTCAAGGAATAATGTATCCAACATCAATATATACCGCTGTTTATGAGAATTTTTGACGATACATTTCAAGAATTTTAGGTAAATTTATTGTTTTAGACCATTTTTTTCAAGGAATTATGTGTTTTACATCAAGATATTCCAGTATATATGGGGATCTTTGATATTTTTGATCATAAATATCAAGGATTATTGGGGTTGTAATTATTTCCGACTTTTTTTTCAAGTAATTTGTGTCTTACACCTAGATATTCAAGCGCATATGGAAATCTTTGATAAGTTTTATCATGATTTCCAAGAATTTTTGGGGTTGTAAATATTTCCAGCTATTAGTTTAAAGGAATTATGTGTCCTACATCTAGATATTCAATAGTTTTTGGGAATTTTACTTCAATTTTATCAGTATTTTAGAAAATTAACAGATAATAGACCCATAATTTCAAGGAGTTTAATGTCTCACACCAAGGAAATCAAGCATTTTTGGGGATGTTTGATATTTACGACCAATATTGTCAAGATTTATTTGGGATGTATTTTTTCCGGCTTTTGTTTTCAAGGAATATTTTCTCTGAAACAAAGATATTAATCCGTATATGGTGATTTTTGATTGTTTTATGAAGATTTCCAAGGATTATTGGGGTTGTAATTATTTCCGACTTTTTTTTCAAGTAATTTGTGTCTTACACCAAGTTATTCAAGCGCATATGGGAATCTTTGATAAGTTTTATCAAGATTTCCAAGGATTTTTGGGGTTGTAAATATTTCCAGCTATTAGTTTAAAGGAATTATGTATCCAACATCAATATATACCGCTGTTTATGAGAATTTTTGACGATACATTTCAAGAACTTTAGGTAATTTTATTGTTTTAGACCATTTTTTTCAAGGAATTATGTGTTCTGCATCAAGATATTCCAGCAAATATGGGGATCTTTGATATTTTTGATCATAATTATCAAGAATTTTTGGGGTTGTAATTATTTCCGACTTTTTTTTCAAGTAATTTGTGTCTTACACCAAGATATTCAATCGCATATGGGAATCTTTGATAAGTTTTATCAAGATTTCCAAGGATTTTTGGGGTTGTAAATATTTCCAGCTATTAGTTTAAAGGAATAATGTATCCAACATCAAGATATTCCAGTATATATGGGGATCTTTGATATTTTTGATCATAATTATCAAGGATTATTGGGGTTGTAATTATTTCCGACTTTTTTTTCAAGTAATTTGTGTCTTACACCAAGATATTCAAGCGCATATGGGAATCTTTGATAAGTTTTATCAAGATTTCCAAGGATTTTTGGGGTTGTAAATATTTCCAGCTATTAGTTTAAAGGAATTATGTATCCAACATCAATATATACCGGTGTTTATGAGAATTTTTGACGATACATTTCAAGAATTTTAGGTAATTTTATTGTTTTAGACCATTTTTTTCAAGGAATTATGTGTTCTGCATCAAGATATTCCAGCATTTATGGGGATCTTTGATATTTTTGATCATAATTATCAAGGATTATTGGGGTTGTAATTATTTCCGACTTTTTTTTCAAGTAATTTGTGTCTTACACCAAGATATTCAATCGCATATGGGAATCTTTGATAAGTTTTATCAAGATTTCCAAGGATTTTTGGGGTTGTAAATATTTCCAGCTATTAGTTTAAAGGAATAATGTATCCAACATCAAGATATTCCAGTATATATGGGGATCTTTGATATTTTTGATCATAATTATCAAGGATTATTGGGGTTGTAATTATTTCCGACTTTTTTTTCAAGTAATTTGTGTCTTACACCAAGATATTCAAGCGCATATGGGAATCTTTGATAAGTTTTATCAAGATTTCCAAGGATTTTTGGGGTTGTAAATATTTCCAGCTATTAGTTTAAAGGAATAATGTATCCAACATCAATATATACCGGTGTTTATGAGAATTTTTGACGATACATTTCAAGAATATTATGTAATTTTATTGTTTTAGACCATTTTTGTCAAGTAATTATGTGTTCTGCATCAAGAAATTCCAGCATATATGGGGATCTTTGATATTTTTGATCATAATTATCAAGAATTATTGGGGTTGTAAATATTTCCGACTTTTTTTTCAAGTAATTTGTGTCTCACACCAAGATATTCAAGCGCATATGGGAATCTTTGATAAGTTTTATCAAGATTTCCAATGATTTTTGGGGTTGTAAATATTTCCAGCTATTAGTTTAAAGGAATTATGTGTCCTACATCTAGATATTCAATAGTTTTTGGGAATTTTACTTCAATTTTATCAGTATTTTAGAAAATTAACAGATAATAGACCCATAATTTCAAGGAGATTAGTGTCTCACACCAAGGAAATCAAACATTTTTGGGGATGTTTGATATTTACGACCAATATTATCAAGATTTATTTGGGATGTATTTTTTCCGGCTTTTGTTTTCAAGGAATATTTTCTCTGAGACAAAGATATTAATCCGTATATGGTGATTTTTGATAGTTTTATGAAGATTTCCAAGGATTTTTGGGGTTGTAACTATTTCCAACTATTATTTTCAAGGAATAATGTGTCCTACATCAAGATATTCAAGCGTTTTTGGTGATATTTAATATTTTTAATCACGAATTTCAAGGATTCTTGGGGTTGTAAATATTTCCGGCTATTATTTTCAAGGAATTATGTATCCAACATAAATATATACCGCTGTTTATGAGAATTTTTGACGATACATTTCAAGAATTTTAGGTAAATTTATTGTTTTAGACCATTTTTTTCAAGGAATTATGTGTTTTACATCAATATATTTCAGTATATATGGGGATCTTTGATATTTTTGATCATAATTATCAAGGATTATTGGGGTTGTAATTATTTCCGACTTTTTTTTCAAGTAATTTGTGTCTTACACCAAGATATTCAAGCGCATATGGGAATCTTTGATAAGTTTTATCAAGATTTCCAAGGATTTTTGGGGTTGTAAATATTTCCAGCTATTAGTTTAAAGGAATTATGTGTTTTACATCAAGATATTCCAGCATATATGGGGATCTTTGATATTTTTGATCATAATTCTCAAGAATTATTGGGGTTGTAAATATTTCCGGCTATTATTTTCAAGGAATAATGTATCCAACATCAATATATACCGCTGTTTATGAGAATTTTTGACGATACATTTCAAGAATTTTAGGTAAATTTATTGTTTTAGACCATTTTTTTCAAGGAATTATGTGTTTTACATCAAGATATTCCAGTATATATGGGGATCTTTGATATTTTTGATCATAAATATCAAGGATTATTGGGGTTGTAATTATTTCCGACTTTTTTTTCAAGTAATTTGTGTCTTACACCTAGATATTCAAGCGCATATGGAAATCTTTGATAAGTTTTATCATGATTTCCAAGAATTTTTGGGGTTGTAAATATTTCCAGCTATTAGTTTAAAGGAATTATGTGTCCTACATCTAGATATTCAATAGTTTTTGGGAATTTTACTTCAATTTTATCAGTATTTTAGAAAATTAACAGATAATAGACCCATAATTTCAAGGAGTTTAATGTCTCACACCAAGGAAATCAAGCATTTTTGGGGATGTTTGATATTTACGACCAATATTGTCAAGATTTATTTGGGATGTATTTTTTCCGGCTTTTGTTTTCAAGGAATATTTTCTCTGAAACAAAGATATTAATCCGTATATGGTGATTTTTGATTGTTTTATGAAGATTTCCAAGGATTATTGGGGTTGTAATTATTTCCGACTTTTTTTTCAAGTAATTTGTGTCTTACACCAAGTTATTCAAGCGCATATGGGAATCTTTGATAAGTTTTATCAAGATTTCCAAGGATTTTTGGGGTTGTAAATATTTCCAGCTATTAGTTTAAAGGAATTATGTATCCAACATCAATATATACCGCTGTTTATGAGAATTTTTGACGATACATTTCATGAACTTTAGGTAATTTTATTGTTTTAGACCATTTTTTTCAAGGAATTATGTGTTCTGCATCAAGATATTCCAGCAAATATGGGGATCTTTGATATTTTTGATCATAATTATCAAGAATTTTTGGGGTTGTAATTATTTCCGACTTTATTTTCAAGTAATTTGTGTCTTACACCAAGATATTCAATCGCATATGGGAATCTTTGATAAGTTTTATCAAGATTTCCAAGGATTTTTGGGGTTGTAAATATTTCCAGCTATTAGTTTAAAGGAATAATGTATCCAACATCAAGATATTCCAGTATATATGGGGATCTTTGATATTTTTGATCATAATTATCAAGGATTATTGGGGTTGTAATTATTTCCGACTTTTTTTTCAAGTAATTTGTGTCTTACACCAAGATATTCAAGCGCATATGGGAATCTTTGATAAGTTTTATCAAGATTTCCAAGGATTTTTGGGGTTGTAAATATTTCCAGCTATTAGTTTAAAGGAATTATGTATCCAACATCAATATATACCGGTGTTTATGAGAATTTTTGACGATACATTTCAAGAATTTTAGGTAATTTTATTGTTTTAGACCATTTTTTTCAAGGAATTATGTGTTCTGCATCAAGATATTCCAGCATTTATGGGGATCTTTGATATTTTTGATCATAATTATCAAGGATTATTGGGGTTGTAATTATTTCCGACTTTTTTTTCAAGTAATTTGTGTCTTACACCAAGATATTCAATCGCATATGGGAATCTTTGATAAGTTTTATCAAGATTTCCAAGGATTTTTGGGGTTGTAAATATTTCCAGCTATTAGTTTAAAGGAATAATGTATCCAACATCAAGATATTCCAGTATATATGGGGATCTTTGATATTTTTGATCATAATTATCAAGGATTATTGGGGTTGTAATTATTTCCGACTTTTTTTTCAAGTAATTTGTGTCTTACACCAAGATATTCAAGCGCATATGGGAATCTTTGATAAGTTTTATCAAGATTTCCAAGTATTTTTGGGGTTGTAAATATTTCCAGCTATTAGTTTAAAGGAATAATGTATCCAACATCAATATATACCGGTGTTTATGAGAATTTTTGACGATACATTTCAAGAATATTAGGTAATTTTATTGTTTTAGACCATTTTTGTCAAGTAATTATGTGTTCTGCATCAAGAAATTCCAGCATATATGGGGATCTTTGATATTTTTGATCATAATTATCAAGAATTATTGGGGTTGTAAATATTTCCGACTTTTTTTTCAAGTAATTTGTGTCTCACACCAAGATATTCAAGCGCATATGGGAATCTTTGATAAGTTTTATCAAGATTTCCAATGATTTTTGGGGTTGTAAATATTTCCAGCTATTAGTTTAAAGGAATTATGTGTCCTACATCTAGATATTCAATAGTTTTTGGGAATTTTACTTCAATTTTATCAGTATTTTAGAAAATTAACAGATAATAGACCCATAATTTCAAGGAGTTTAGTGTCTCACACCAAGGAAATCAAACATTTTTGGGGATGTTTGATATTTACGACCAATATTATCAAGATTTATTTGGGATGTATATTTTCCGGCTTTTGTTTTCAAGGAATATTTTCTCTGAGACAAAGATATTAATCCGTATATGGTGATTTTTGATAGTTTTATGAAGATTTCCAAGGATTTTTGGGGTTGTAACTATTTCCAACTATTATTTTCAAGGAATAATGTGTCCTACATCAAGATATTCAAGCGTTTTTGGTGATATTTAATATTTTTAATCACGAATTTCAAGGATTCTTGGGGTTGTAAATATTTCCGGCTATTATTTTCAAGGAATTATGTATCCAACATAAATATATACCGCTGTTTATGAGAATTTTTGACGATACATTTCAAGAATTTTAGGTAAATTTATTGTTTTAGACCATTTTTTTCAAGGAATTATGTGTTTTACATCAATATATTTCAGTATATATGGGGATCTTTGATATTTTTGATCATAATTATCAAGGATTATTGGGGTTGTAATTATTTCCGACTTTTTTTTCAAGTAATTTGTGTCTTACACCAAGATATTCAAGCGCATATGGGAATCTTTGATAAGTTTTATCAAGATTTCCAAGGATTTTTGGGGTTGTAAATATTTCCAGCTATTAGTTTAAAGGAATTATGTGTTTTACATCAAGATATTCCAGCATATATGGGGATCTTTGATATTTTTGATCATAATTATCAAGAATTATTGGGGTTGTAAATATTTCCGACTTTTTTTTCAAGTAATTTGTGTCTTACACCAAGATATTCAAGCGCATATGGGAATCTTTGATAAGTTTTATCAAGATTTCCAAGGATTTTTGGGGTTGTAAATATTTCCAGCTATTAGTTTAAAAGAATAATGTATCCAACATCAATATATACCGCTGTTTATGAGAATTTTTGACGATACATTTCAAGAATTTTAGGTAATTTTTTTGTTTTAGACCATTTTTTTCAAGGAATTATGTGTTTTACATCAAGATATTCCAGTATATATGGGGATCTTTGATATTTTTGATCATAATTATCAAGGATTATTGGGGTTGTAATTATTTCCGACTTTTTTTTCAAGTAATTTGTGTCTTACACCAAGATATTCAAGCGCATATGGAAATCTTTGATAAGTTTTATCAAGATTTCAAAGGATTTTTGGGGTTGTAAATATTTCCAGCTATTAGTTTAAAGGAATAATGTATCCAACATCAATATATACCGGTGTTTATGAGAATTTTTGACGATACATTTCAAGAATATTAGGTAATTTTATTGTTTTAGACCATTTTTGTCAAGTAATTATGTGTTCTGCATCAAGAAATTCCAGCATATATGGGGATCTTTGATATTTTTGATCATAATTATCAAGAATTATTGGGGTTGTAAATATTTCCGACTTTTTTTTCAAGTAATTTGTGTCTCACACCAAGATATTCAAGCGCATATGGGAATCTTTGATAAGTTTTATCAAGATTTCCAATGATTTTTGGGGTTGTAAATATTTCCAGCTATTAGTTTAAAGGAATTATGTGTCCTACATCTAGATATTCAATAGTTTTTGGGAATTTTACTTCAATTTTATCAGTATTTTAGAAAATTAACAGATAATAGACCCATAATTTCAAGGAGTTTAATGTCTCACACCAAGGAAATCAAGCATTTTTGGGGATGTTTGATATTTACGACCAATATTGTCAAGATTTATTTGGGATGTATTTTTTCCGGCTTTTGTTTTCAAGGAATATTTTCTCTGAGACAAAGATATTAATCCGTATATGGTGATGTTTAATAGTTTTATGAAGATTTCCAAGGATTTTTGGGGTTGTAACTATTTCCAACTATTATTTTCAATGAATAATGTGTCCTACATCAAGATATTCAAGCGTTTTTGGTGATATTTAATATTTTTAATCACGAATTTCAAGGATTCTTGGGGTTGTAAATATTTCCGGCTATTATTTTCAAGGAATTATGTATCCAACATAAATATATACCGCTGTTTATGAGAATTTTTGACGATACATTTCAAGAATTTTAGGTAAATTTATTGTTTTAGACCATTTTTTTCAAGGAATTATGTGTTTTACATCAATATATTTCAGTATATATGGGGATCTTTGATATTTTTGATCATAATTATCAAGGATTATTGGGGTTGTAATTATTTCCGACTTTTTTTTCAAGTAATTTGTGTCTTACACCAAGATATTCAAGCGCATATGGGAATCTTTGATAAGTTTTATCAAGATTTCCAAGGATTTTTGGGGTTGTAAATATTTCCAGCTATTAGTTTAAAGGAATAATGTATCCAACATCAATATATACCGCTGTTTATGAGAATTTTTGACGATACATTTCAAGAATTTTAGGTAATTTTTTTGTTTTAGACCATTTTTTTCAAGGAATTATGTGTTTTACATCAAGATATTCCAGTATATATGGGGATCTTTGATATTTTTGATCATAATTATCAAGGATTATTGGGGTTGTAATTATTTCCGACTTTTTTTTCAAGTAATTTGTGTCTTACACCAAGATATTCAAGCGCATATGGGAATCTTTGATAAGTTTTATCAAGATTTCCAATGATTTTTGGGGTTGTAAATATTTCCAGCTATTAGTTTAAAGGAATTATGTGTCCTACATCTAGATATTCAATAGTTTTTGGGAATTTTACTTCAATTTTATCAGTATTTTAGAAAATTAACAGATAATAGACCCATAATTTCAAGGAGTTTAATGTCTCACACCAAGGAAATCAAGCATTTTTGGGGATGTTTGATATTTACGACCAATATTGTCAAGATTTATTTGGGATGTATTTTTTCCGGCTTTTGTTTTCAAGGAATATTTTCTCTGAGACAAAGATATTAATCCGTTTATGGTGATGTTTAATAGTTTTATGAAGATTTCCAAGGATTTTTGGGGTTGTAACTATTTCCAACTATTATTTTCAATGAATAATGTGTCCTACATCAAGATATTCAAGCGTTTTTGGTGATATTTAATATTTTTAATCACGAATTTCAAGGATTCTTGGGGTTGTAAATATTTCCGGCTATTATTTTCAAGGAATTATGTATCCAACATAAATATATACCGCTGTTTATGAGAATTTTTGACGATACATTTCAAGAATTTTAGGTAAATTTATTGTTTTAGACCATTTTTTTCAAGGAATTATGTGTTTTACATCAATATATTTCAGTATATATGGGGATCTTTGATATTTTTGATCATAATTATCAAGGATTATTGGGGTTGTAATTATTTCCGACTTTTTTTTCAAGTAATTTGTGTCTTACACCAAGATATTCAAGCGCATATGGGAATCTTTGATAAGTTTTATCAAGATTTCCAAGGATTTTTGGGGTTGTAAATATTTCCAGCTATTAGTTTAAAGGAATAATGTATCCAACATCAATATATACCGGTGTTTATGAGAATTTTTGACGATACATTTCAAGAATATTAGGTAATTTTATTGTTTAAGACCATTTTTGTCAAGTAATTATGTGTTCTGCATCAAGAAATTCCAGCATATATGGGGATCTTTGATATTTTTGATCATAATTATCAAGAATTATTGGGGTTGTAAATATTTCCGACTTTTTTTTCAAGTAATTTGTGTCTCACACCAAGATATTCAAGCGCATATGGGAATCTTTGATAAGTTTTATCAAGATTTCCAATGATTTTTGGGGTTGTAAATATTTCCAGCTATTAGTTTAAAGGAATTATGTGTCCTACATCTAGATATTCAATAGTTTTTGGGAATTTTACTTCAATTTTATCAGTATTTTAGAAAATTAACAGATAATAGACCCATAATTTCAAGGAGTTTAATGTCTCACACCAAGGAAATCAAGCATTTTCGGGGATGTTTGATATTTACGACCAATATTGTCAAGATTTATTTGGGATGTATTTTTTCCGGCTTTTGTTTTCAAAGAATATTTTCTCTGAGACAAAGATATTAATCCGTATATGGTGATGTTTAATAGTTTTATGAAGATTTCCAAGGATTTTTGGGGTTGTAAATATTTCCAGCTATTAGTTTAAAGGAATAATGTATCCAACATCAATATATACCGCTGTTTATGAGAATTTTTGACGATACATTTCAAGAATTTTAGGTAATTTTTTTGTTTTAGACCATTTTTTTCAAGGAATTATGTGTTTTACATCAAGATATTCCAGTATATATGGGGATCTTTGATATTTTTGATCATAATTATCAAGGATTATTGGGGTTGTAATTATTTCCGACTTTTTTTTCAAGTAATTTGTGTCTTACACCAAGATATTCAAGCGCATATGGAAATCTTTGATAAGTTTTATCAAGATTTCAAAGGATTTTTGGGGTTGTAAATATTTCCAGCTATTAGTTTAAAGGAATAATGTATCCAACATCAATATATACCGGTGTTTATGAGAATTTTTGACGATACATTTCAAGAATATTAGGTAATTTTATTGTTTTAGACCATTTTTGTCAAGTAATTATGTGTTCTGCATCAAGAAATTCCAGCATATATGGGGATCTTTGATATTTTTGATCATAATAATCAAGAATTATTGGGGTTGTATATATTTCCGACTTTTTTTTCAAGTAATTTGTGTCTCACACCAAGATATTCAAGCGCATATGGGAATCTTTGATAAGTTTTATCAAGATTTCCAATGATTTTTGGGGTTGTAAATATTTCCAGCTATTAGTTTAAAGGAATTATGTGTCCTACATCTAGATATTCAATAGTTTTTGGGAATTTTACTTCAATTTTATCAGTATTTTAGAAAATTAACAGATAATAGACCCATAATTTCAAGGAGTTTAATGTCTCACACCAAGGAAATCAAGCATTTTTGGGGATGTTTGATATTTACGACCAATATTGTCAAGATTTATTTGGGATGTTTTTTTTCCGGCTTTTGTTTTCAAGGAATATTTTCTCTGAGACAAAGATATTAATCCGTATATGGTGATGTTTAATAGTTTTATGAAGATTTCCAAGGATTTTTGGGGTTGTAACTATTTCCAACTATTATTTTCAATGAATAATGTGTCCTACATCAAGATATTCAAGCGTTTTTGGTGATATTTAATATTTTTAATCACGAATTTCAAGGATTCTTGGGGTTGTAAATATTTCCGGCTATTATTTTCAAGGAATTATGTATCCAACATAAATATATACCGCTGTTTATGAGAATTTTTGACGATACATTTCAAGAATTTTAGGTAAATTTATTGTTTTAGACCATTTTTTTCAAGGAATTATGTGTTTTACATCAATATATTTCAGTATATATGGGGATCTTTGATATTTTTGATCATAATTATCAAGGATTATTGGGGTTGTAATTATTTCCGACTTTTTTTTCAAGTAATTTGTGTCTTACACCAAGATATTCAAGCGCATATGGGAATCTTTGATAAGTTTTATCAAGATTTCCAAGGATTTTTGGGGTTGTAAATATTTCCAGCTATTAGTTTAAAGGAATAATGTATCCAACATCAATATATACCGGTGTTTATGAGAATTTTTGACGATACATTTCAAGAATATTAGGTAATTTTATTGTTTAAGACCATTTTTGTCAAGTAATTATGTGTTCTGCATCAAGAAATTCCAGCATATATGGGGATCTTTGATATTTTTGATCATAATTATCAAGAATTATTGGGGTTGTAAATATTTCCGACTTTTTTTTCAAGTAATTTGTGTCTCACACCAAGATATTCAAGCGCATATGGGAATCTTTGATAAGTTTTATCAAGATTTCCAATGATTTTTGGGGTTGTAAATATTTCCAGCTATTAGTTTAAAGGAATTATGTGTCCTACATCTAGATATTCAATAGTTTTTGGGAATTTTACTTCAATTTTATCAGTATTTTAGAAAATTAACAGATAATAGACCCATAATTTCAAGGAGTTTAATGTCTCACACCAAGGAAATCAAGCATTTTCGGGGATGTTTGATATTTACGACCAATATTGTCAAGATTTATTTGGGATGTATTTTTTCCGGCTTTTGTTTTCAAAGAATATTTTCTCTGAGACAAAGATATTAATCCGTATATGGTGATGTTTAATAGTTTTATGAAGATTTCCAAGGATTTTTGGGGTTGTAAATATTTCCAGCTATTAGTTTAAAGGAATAATGTATCCAACATCAATATATACCGCTGTTTATGAGAATTTTTGACGATACATTTCAAGAATTTTAGGTAATTTTTTTGTTTTAGACCATTTTTTTCAAGGAATTATGTGTTTTACATCAAGATATTCCAGTATATATGGGGATCTTTGATATTTTTGATCATAATTATCAAGGATTATTGGGGTTGTAATTATTTCCGACTTTTTTTTCAAGTAATTTGTGTCTTACACCAAGATATTCAAGCGCATATGGAAATCTTTGATAAGTTTTATCAAGATTTCAAAGGATTTTTGGGGTTGTAAATATTTCCAGCTATTAGTTTAAAGGAATAATGTATCCAACATCAATATATACCGGTGTTTATGAGAATTTTTGACGATACATTTCAAGAATATTAGGTAATTTTATTGTTTTAGACCATTTTTGTCAAGTAATTATGTGTTCTGCATCAAGAAATTCCAGCATATATGGGGATCTTTGATATTTTTGATCATAATAATCAAGAATTATTGGGGTTGTATATATTTCCGACTTTTTTTTCAAGTAATTTGTGTCTCACACCAAGATATTCAAGCGCATATGGGAATCTTTGATAAGTTTTATCAAGATTTCCAATGATTTTTGGGGTTGTAAATATTTCCAGCTATTAGTTTAAAGGAATTATGTGTCCTACATCTAGATATTCAATAGTTTTTGGGAATTTTACTTCAATTTTATCAGTATTTTAGAAAATTAACAGATAATAGACCCATAATTTCAAGGAGTTTAATGTCTCACACCAAGGAAATCAAGCATTTTTGGGGATGTTTGATATTTACGACCAATATTGTCAAGATTTATTTGGGATGTTTTTTTTCCGGCTTTTGTTTTCAAGGAATATTTTCTCTGAGACAAAGATATTAATCCGTATATGGTGATGTTTAATAGTTTTATGAAGATTTCCAAGGATTTTTGGGGTTGTAACTATTTCCAACTATTATTTTCAATGAATAATGTGTCCTACATCAAGATATTCAAGCGTTTTTGGTGATATTTAATATTTTTAATCACGAATTTCAAGGATTCTTGGGGTTGTAAATATTTCCGGCTATTATTTTCAAGGAATTATGTATCCAACATAAATATATACCGCTGTTTATGAGAATTTTTGACGATACATTTCAAGAATTTTAGGTAAATTTATTGTTTTAGACCATTTTTTTCAAGGAATTATGTGTTTTACATCAATATATTTCAGTATATATGGGGATCTTTGATATTTTTGATCATAATTATCAAGGATTATTGGGGTTGTAATTATTTCCGACTTTTTTTTCAAGTAATTTGTGTCTTACACCAAGATATTCAAGCGCATATGGGAATCTTTGATAAGTTTTATCAAGATTTCCAAGGATTTTTGGGGTTGTAAATATTTCCAGCTATTAGTTTAAAGGAATAATGTATCCAACATCAATATATACCGGTGTTTATGTGAATTTTTGACGATACATTTCAAGAATATTAGGTAATTTTATTGTTTTAGACCATTTTTGTCAAGTAATTATGTGTTCTGCATCAAGAAATTCCAGCATATATGGGGATCTTTGATATTTTTGATCATAATTATCAAGAATTATTGGGGTTGTAAATATTTCCGACTTTTTTTTCAAGTAATTTGTGTCTCACACCAAGATATTCAAGCGCATATGGGAATCTTTGATAAGTTTTATCAAGATTTCCAATGATTTTTGGGGTTGTAAATATTTCCAGCTATTAGTTTAAAGGAATTATGTGTCCTACATCTAGATATTCAATAGTTTTTGGGAATTTTACTTCAATTTTATCAGTATTTTAGAAAATTAACAGATAATAGACCCATAATTTTAAGGAGTTTAATGTCTCACACCAAGGAAATCAAGCATTTTTGGGGATGTTTGATATTTACGACCAATATTGTCAAGATTTATTTGGGATGTATTTTTTCCGGCTTTTGTTTTCAAGGAATATTTTCTCTGAGACAAAGATATTAATCCGTATATGGTGATGTTTAATAGTTTTATGAAGATTTCCAAGGATTTTTGGGGTTGTAACTATTTCCAACTATTATTTTCAATGAATAATGTGTCCTACATCAAGATATTCAAGCGTTTTTGGTGATATTTAATATTTTTAATCACGAATTTCAAGGATTCTTGGGGTTGTAAATATTTCCGGCTATTATTTTCAAGGAATTATGTATCCAACATAAATATATACCGCTGTTTATGAGAATTTTTGACGATACATTTCAAGAATTTTAGGTAAATTTATTGTTTTAGACCATTTTTTTCAAGGAATTATGTGTTTTACATCAATATATTTCAGTATATATGGGGATCTTTGATATTTTTGATCATAATTATCAAGGATTATTGGGGTTGTAATTATTTCCGACTTTTTTTTCAAGTAATTTGTGTCTTACACCAAGATATTCAAGCGCATATGGGAATCTTTGATAAGTTTTATCAAGATTTCCAAGGATTTTTGGGGTTGTAAATATTTCCAGCTATTAGTTTAAAGGAATAATGTATCCAACATCAATATATACCGGTGTTTATGAGAATTTTTGACGATACATTTCAAGAATATTAGGTAATTTTATTGTTTAAGACCATTTTTGTCAAGTAATTATGTGTTCTGCATCAAGAAATTCCAGCATATATGGGGATCTTTGATATTTTTGATCATAATTATCAAGAATTATTGGGGTTGTAAATATTTCCGACTTTTTTTTCAAGTAATTTGTGTCTCACACCAAGATATTCAAGCGCATATGGGAATCTTTGATAAGTTTTATCAAGATTTCCAATGATTTTTGGGGTTGTAAATATTTCCAGCTATTAGTTTAAAGGAATTATGTGTCCTACATCTAGATATTCAATAGTTTTTGGGAATTTTACTTCAATTTTATCAGTATTTTAGAAAATTAACAGATAATAGACCCATAATTTCAAGGAGTTTAATGTCTCACACCAAGGAAATCAAGCATTTTCGGGGATGTTTGATATTTACGACCAATATTGTCAAGATTTATTTGGGATGTATTTTTTCCGGCTTTTGTTTTCAAAGAATATTTTCTCTGAGACAAAGATATTAATCCGTATATGGTGATGTTTAATAGTTTTATGAAGATTTCCAAGGATTTTTGGGGTTGTAAATATTTCCAGCTATTAGTTTAAAGGAATAATGTATCCAACATCAATATATACCGCTGTTTATGAGAATTTTTGACGATACATTTCAAGAATTTTAGGTAATTTTTTTGTTTTAGACCATTTTTTTCAAGGAATTATGTGTTTTACATCAAGATATTCCAGTATATATGGGGATCTTTGATATTTTTGATCATAATTATCAAGGATTATTGGGGTTGTAATTATTTCCGACTTTTTTTTCAAGTAATTTGTGTCTTACACCAAGATATTCAAGCGCATATGGAAATCTTTGATAAGTTTTATCAAGATTTCAAAGGATTTTTGGGGTTGTAAATATTTCCAGCTATTAGTTTAAAGGAATAATGTATCCAACATCAATATATACCGGTGTTTATGAGAATTTTTGACGATACATTTCAAGAATATTAGGTAATTTTATTGTTTTAGACCATTTTTGTCAAGTAATTATGTGTTCTGCATCAAGAAATTCCAGCATATATGGGGATCTTTGATATTTTTGATCATAATAATCAAGAATTATTGGGGTTGTATATATTTCCGACTTTTTTTTCAAGTAATTTGTGTCTCACACCAAGATATTCAAGCGCATATGGGAATCTTTGATAAGTTTTATCAAGATTTCCAATGATTTTTGGGGTTGTAAATATTTCCAGCTATTAGTTTAAAGGAATTATGTGTCCTACATCTAGATATTCAATAGTTTTTGGGAATTTTACTTCAATTTTATCAGTATTTTAGAAAATTAACAGATAATAGACCCATAATTTCAAGGAGTTTAATGTCTCACACCAAGGAAATCAAGCATTTTTGGGGATGTTTGATATTTACGACCAATATTGTCAAGATTTATTTGGGATGTATTTTTTCCGGCTTTTGTTTTCAAGGAATATTTTCTCTGAGACAAAGATATTAATCCGTATATGGTGATGTTTAATAGTTTTATGAAGATTTCCAAGGATTTTTGGGGTTGTAACTATTTCCAACTATTATTTTCAATGAATAATGTGTCCTACATCAAGATATTCAAGCGTTTTTGGTGATATTTAATATTTTTAATCACGAATTTCAAGGATTCTTGGGGTTGTAAATATTTCCGGCTATTATTTTCAAGGAATTATGTATCCAACATAAATATATACCGCTGTTTATGAGAATTTTTGACGATACATTTCAAGAATTTTAGGTAAATTTATTGTTTTAGACCATTTTTTTCAAGGAATTATGTGTTTTACATCAATATATTTCAGTATATATGGGGATCTTTGATATTTTTGATCATAATTATCAAGGATTATTGGGGTTGTAATTATTTCCGACTTTTTTTTCAAGTAATTTGTGTCTTACACCAAGATATTCAAGCGCATATGGGAATCTTTGATAAGTTTTATCAAGATTTCCAAGGATTTTTGGGGTTGTAAATATTTCCAGCTATTAGTTTAAAGGAATAATGTATCCAACATCAATATATACCGGTGTTTATGAGAATTTTTGACGATACATTTCAAGAATATTAGGTAATTTTATTGTTTTAGACCATTTTTGTCAAGTAATTATGTGTTCTGCATCAAGAAATTCCAGCATATATGGGGATCTTTGATATTTTTGATCATAATTATCAAGAATTATTGGGGTTGTAAATATTTCCGACTTTTTTTTCAAGTAATTTGTGTCTCACACCAAGATATTCAAGCGCATATGGGAATCTTTGATAAGTTTTATCAAGATTTCCAATGATTTTTGGGGTTGTAAATATTTCCAGCTATTAGTTTAAAGGAATTATGTGTCCTACATCTAGATATTCAATAGTTTTTGGGAATTTTACTTCAATTTTATCAGTATTTTAGAAAATTAACAGATAATAGACCCATAATTTTAAGGAGTTTAATGTCTCACACCAAGGAAATCAAGCATTTTTGGGGATGTTTGATATTTACGACCAATATTGTCAAGATTTATTTGGGATGTATTTTTTCCGGCTTTTGTTTTTAAGGAATATTTTCTCTGAGACAAAGATATTAATCCGTATATGGTGATGTTTAATAGTTTTATGAAGATTTCCAAGGACTTTTGGGGTTGTAACTATTTCCAACTATTATTTTCAATGAATAATGTGTCCTACATCAAGATATTCAAGCGTTTTTGGTGATATTTAATATTTTTAATCACGAATTTCAAGGATTCTTGGGGTTGTAAATATTTCCGGCTATTATTTTCAAGGAATTATGTATCCAACATAAATATATACCGCTGTTTATGAGAATTTTTGACGATACATTTCAAGAATTTTAGGTAAATTTATTGTTTTAGACCATTTTTTTCAAGGAATTATGTGTTTTACATCAATATATTTCAGTATATATGGGGATCTTTGATATTTTTGATCATAATTATCAAGGATTATTGGGGTTGTAATTATTTCCGACTTTTTTTTCATGTAATTTGTGTCTTACACCAAGATATTCAAGCGCATATGGGAATCTTTGATAAGTTTTATCAAGATTTCCAAGGATTTTTGGGGTTGTAAATATTTCCAGCTATTAGTTTAAAGGAATTATGTATCCAACATCAATATATACCGGTGTTTATGAGAATTTTTGACGATACATTTCAAGAATTTTAGGTAATTTTATTGTTTTAGACCATTTTTTTCAAGGAATTATGTGTTCTGCATCAAGATATTCCAGCATTTATGGGGATCTTTGATATTTTTGATCATAATTATCAAGGATTATTGGGGTTGTAATTATTTCCGACTTTTTTTTCAAGTAATTTGTGTCTTACACCAAGATATTCAAGCGCATATGGGAATCATTGATAAGTTTTATCAAGATTTCCAAGGATTTTTGGGGTTGTAAATATTTCCAGCTATTAGTTTAAAGGAATTATGTGTCCTACATCTAGATATTCAATAGTTTTTGGGAATTTTACTTCAATTTTATCAGTATTTTAGAAAATTAACAGATAATAGACCCATAATTTCAAGGAGTTTAGTGTCTCACACCAAAGAAATCAAGCATTTTTGGGGATGTTTGATATTTACGACCAATATTGTCAAGATTTATTTAGGATGTATTTTTTCCGGCTTTTGTTTTCAAGGAATATTTTCTCTGAGACAAAGATATTAATCCGTATATGGTGATTTTTGATTGTTTTATGAAGATTTCCAAGGATTATTGGGGTTGTAATTATTTCCGACTTTTTTTTCAAGTAATTTGTGTCTTACACCAAGATATTCAAGCGCATATGGGAATCTTTGATAAGTTTTATCAAGATTTCCAAGGATTTTTGGGGTTGTAAATATTTCCAGCTATTAGTTTAAAGGAATAATGTATCCAACATCAATATATACCGGTGTTTATGAGAATTTTTGACGATACATTTCAAGAATATTAGGTAATTTTATTGTTTTAGACCATTTTTGTCAAGTAATTATGTGTTCTGCATCAAGAAATTCCAGCATATATGGGGATCTTTGATATTTTTGATCATAATTATCAAGAATTATTGGGGTTGTTAATATTTCCGACTTTTTTTCAAGTAATTTGTGTCTCACACCAAGATATTCAAGCGCATATGGGAATCTTTGATAAGTTTTATCAAGATTTCCAAAGATTTTTGGGGTTGTAAATATTTCCAGCTATTAGTTTAAAGGAATTATGTGTCCTACATCTAGATATTCAATAGTTTTTGGGAATTTTACTTCAATTTTATCAGTATTTTAGAAAATTAACAGATAATAGACCCATAATTTCAAGGAGTTTAGTGTCTCACACCAAGGAAATCAAACATTTTTGGGGATGTTTGATATTTACGACCAATATTATCAAGATTTATTTGGGATGTATTTTTTCCGGCTTTTGTTTTCAAAGAATATTTTCTCTGAGACAAAGATATTAATCCGTATATGGTGATTTTTGATAGTTTTATGAAGATTTCCAAGGATTTTTGGGGTTGTAACTATTTCCAACTATTATTTTCAAGGAATAATGTGTCCTACATCAAGATATTCAAGCGTTTTTGGTGATATTTAATATTTTTAATCACAAATTTCAAGGATTCTTGGGGTTGTAAATATTTCCGGCTATTATTTTCAAGGTATTATGTGTTTTACATCAAGATATTCCAGTATATATGGGGATCTTTGATATTTTTGATCATAATTATCAAGGATTATTGGGGTTGTAATTATTTCCGACTTTTTTTTCAAGTAATTTGTGTCTTACACCAAGATATTCAAGCGCATATGGGAATCATTGATAAGTTTTATCAAGATTTCCAAGGATTTTTGGGGTTGTAAATATTTCCAGCTATTAGTTTAAAGGATTTATGTGTTTTACATCAAGATATTCCAGTATATATGGGGATCTTTGATATTTTTGATCATAATTATCAAGGATTATTGGGGTTGAAATTATTTCCGACTTTTTTTTCAAGTAATTTGTGTCTTACACCAAGATATTCAAGCGCATATGGGAATCATTGATAAGTTTTATCAAGATTTCCAAGGATTTTTGGGGTTGTAAATATTTCCAGCTATTAGTTTAAAGGATTTATGTGTTTTACATCAAGATATTCCAGTATATATGGGGATCTTTGATATTTTTGATCATAACTATCAAGGATTATTGGGGTTGTAATTATTTCCGACTTTTTTTTCAAGTAATTTGTGTCTTACACCAAGATATTCAAGCGCATATGGGAATCTTTGATAAGTTTTATCAAGATTTCCAAGGATTTTTGGGGTTGTAAATATTTCCAACTATTAGTTTAAAGGAATTATGTATCCAACATCAATATATACCGCTGTTTATGAGAATTTTTGACGATACATTTCAAGAATTTTAGGTAATTTTATTGTTTTAGACCATTTTTTTCAAGGAATTATGTGTTCTGCATCAAGATATTCCAGCATTTATGGGGATCTTTGATATTTTTGATCATAATTATCAAGGATTATTGGGGTTGTAATTATTTCCGACTTTTTTTTCAAGTAATTTGTGTCTTACACCAAGATATTCAAGCGCATATGGGAATCATTGATAAGTTTTATCAAGATTTCCAAGGATTTTTGGGGTTGTAAATATTTCCAGCTATTAGTTTAAAGGAATTATGTGTCCTACATCTAGATATTCAATAGTTTTTGGGAATTTTACTTCAATTTTATCAGTATTTTAGATAATTAACGGATAATAGACCCATAATTTCAAGGAGTTTAGTGTCTCACACCAAAGAAATCAAGCATTTTTGGGGATGTTTGATATTTACGACCAATATTGTCAAGATTTATTTAGGATGTATTTTTTCCGGCTTTTGTTTTCAAGGAATATTTTCTCTGAGACAAAGATATTAATCCGTATATGGTGATTTTTGATTGTTTTATGAAGATTTCCAAGGATTATTGGGGTTGTAATTATTTCCGACTTTTTTTCAAGTAATTTGTGTCTTACACCAAGATATTCAAGCACATATGGGAATGTTTGATAAGTTTTATCAAGATTTCCAAGGATTTTTGGGGTTGTAAATATTTCCGGCTATTATTTTCAAGGAATAATGTATCCAACATCAATATATACCGCTGTTTATGAGAATTTTTGACGATATATTTCAAGAATTTTAGGTAAATTATTTGTTTTAGACCATTTTTTTCAAGGAATTATGTGTTTTACATTAAGATATTTCAGTATATATGGGGATCTTTGATATTTTTGATCATAATTATCAAGGATTATTGGGGTTGTAATTATTTCCGACTTTTTTTTCAAGTAATTTGTGTCTTACACCAAGATATTCAAGCGCATATGGGAATCATTGATAAGTTTTATCAAGATTTCCAAGGATTTTTGGGGTTGTAAATATTTCCAGCTATTAGTTTAAAGGAATTTTGTGTTTTACATGAAGATATTCCAGTATATATGGGGATCTTTGATATTTTTGATCATAATTATCAAGGATTATTGGGGTTGTAATTATTTCCGACTTTTTTTTCAAGTAATTTGTGTCTTAAACCAAGATATTCAAGCGCATATGGGAATCTTTGATAAGTTTTATCAAGATTTCCAAGGATTTTTGGGGTTGTAAATATTTCCAGCTATTAGTTTAAAGGAATTATGTATCCAACATCAAGATATTCCAGTATATATGGGGATCTTTGATATTTTTGATCATAATTATCAAGGATTATTGGGGTTGTAATTATTTCCGACTTTTTTTTCAAGTAATTTGTGTCTTACACCAAGATATTCAAGCGCATATGGGAATCTTTGATAAGTTTTATCAAGATTTCCAAGGATTTTTGGGGTTGTAAATATTTCCAGCTATTAGTTTAAAGGAATAATGTATCCAACATCAATATATACCGCTGTTTATGAGAATTTTTGACGATACATTTCAAGAATTTTAGGTAATTTTCTTGTTTTAGACCATTTTTTTCAAGGAATTATGTGTTTTACATCAAGATATTTCAGTATATATGGGGATCTTTGATATTTTTGATCATAATTATCAAGGATTATTGGGGTTGTAATTATTTCCGACTTTTTTTTCAAGTAATTTGTGTCTTACACCAAGTTATTCAAGCGCATATGGGAATCTTTGATAAGTTTAATCAAGATTTCCAAGGATTTTTGGGGTTGTAAATATTTCCAGCTATTAGTTTAAAGGAATTATGTATCCAATATCAATATATACCGGTGTTTATGAGAATTTTTGACGATACATTTCAAGAATTTTAGGTAATTTTATTGTTTTAGACCATTTTTTTCAAGGAATTATGTGTTCTGCATCAAGATATTCCAGCATTTATGGGGATCTTTGATATTTTTGATCATAATTATCAAGGATTATTGGGGTTGTAATTATTTCCGACTTTTTTTTCAAGTAATTTGTGTCTTACACCAAGATATTCAATCGCATATGGGAATCTTTGATAAGTTTTATCAAGATTTCCAAGGATTTTTGGGGTTGTAAATATTTCCAGCTATTAGTTTAAAGGAATTATGTGTTTTACATCAAGATATTCCAGTATATATGGGGATCTTTGATATTTTTGATCATAATTATCAAGGATTATTGGGGTTGTAATTATTTCCGACTTTTTTTTCAAGTAATTTGTGTCTTACACCAAGATATTCAAGCGCATATGGGAATCATTGATAAGTTTTATCAAGATTTCCAAGGATTTTTGGGGTTGTAAATATTTCCAGCTATTAGTTTAAAGGATTTATGTGTTTTACATCAAGATATTTCAGTATATATGGGGATCTTTGATATTTTTGATCATAATTATCAAGGATTATTGGGGTTGTAATTATTTCCGACTTTTTTTTCAAGTAATTTGTGTCTTACACCAAGATATTCAAGCGCATATGGGAATCTTTGATAAGTTTTATCAAGATTTCCAAGGATTTTTGGGGTTGTAAATATTTCCAGCTATTAGTTTAAAGGAATTATGTGTTTTACATCAAGATATTCCAGTATATATGGGGATCTTTGATATTTTTGATCATAATTATCAAGGATTATTGGGGTTGTAAATATTTCCGACTTTTTTTTCAAGTAATTTGTGTCTTACACCAAGATATTCAAGCGCATATGGGAATCTTTGATAAGTTTTATCAAGATTTCCAAGGATTTTTGGGGTTGTAAATATTTCCAGCTATTAGTTTAAAGGAATAATATATCCAACATCAAGATATTCCAGTATATATGGGGATCTTTGATATTTTTGATCATAATTATCAAGGATTATTGGGGTTGTAATTATTTCCGACTTTTTTTTCAAGTAATTTGTGTCTTACACCAAGATATTCAAGCGCATATGGGAATCTTTGATAAGTTTTATCAAGATTTCCAAGGATTTTTGGGGTTGTAAATATTTCCAGCTATTAGTTTAAAGGAATTATGTATCCAACATCAAGATATTCCAGTATATATGGGGATCTTTGATATTTTTGATCATAATTATCAAGGATTATTGGGGTTGTAATTATTTCCGACTTTTTTTTCAAGTAATTTGTGTCTTACACCAAGATATTCAAGCGCATATGGGAATCATTGATAAGTTTTATCAAGATTTCCAAGGATTTTTGGGGTTGTAAATATTTCCAGCTATTAGTTTAAAGGATTTATGTGTTTTACATCAAGATATTTCAGTATATATGGGGATCTTTGATATTTTTGATCATAATTATCAAGGATTATTGGGGTTGTAATTATTTCCGACTTTTTTTTCAAGTAATTTGTGTCTTACACCAAGATATTCAAGCGCATATGGGAATCTTTGATAAGTTTTATCAAGATTTCCAAGGATTTTTGGGGTTGTAAATATTTCCAGCTATTAGTTTAAAGGAATTATGTGTTTTACATCAAGATATTCCAGTATATATGGGGATCTTTGATATTTTTGATCATAATTATCAAGGATTATTGGGGTTGTAATTATTTCCGACTTTTTTTTCAAGTAATTTGTGTCTTACACCAAGATATTCAAGCGCATATGGGAATCATTGATAAGTTTTATCAAGATTTCCAAGGATTTTTGGGGTTGTAAATATTTCCAGCTATTAGTTTAAAGGATTTATGTGTTTTACATCAAGATATTCCAGTATATATGGGGATCTTTGATATTTTTTATCATAATTATCAAGGATTATTGGGGTTGTAATTATTTCCGACTTTTTTTTCAAGTAATTTGTGTCTTACACCAAGATATTCAAGCGCATATGGGAATCTTTGATAAGTTTTATCAAGATTTCCAAGGATTTTTGGGGTTGTAAATATTTCCAGCTATTAGTTTAAAGGAATTATGTATCCAACATCAATATATACCGCTGTTTATGAGAATTTTTGACGATACATTTCAAGAATTTTAGGTAATTTTTTTGTTTTAGACCATTTTTTTCAAGGAATTATGTGTTTTACATCAAGATATTCCAGTATATATGGGGATCTTTGATATTTTTGATCATAATTATCAAGGATTATTGGGGTTGTAAATATTTCCGACTTTTTTTTCAAGTAATTTGTGTCTTACACCAAGATATTCAAGCGCATATGGGAATCTTTGATAAGTTTTATCAAGATTTCCAAGGATTTTTGGGGTTGTAAATATTTCCAGCTATTAGTTTAAAGGAATTATGAGTTTTACATCAAGATATTCCAGTATATATGGGGATCTTTGATATTTTTGATCATAATTATCAAGGATTATTGGGGTTGTAATTATTTCCGACTTTTTTTTCAAGTAATTTGTGTCTTACACCAAGTTATTCAAGCGCATATGGGAATCTTTGATAAGTTTTATCAAGATTTCCAAGGATTTTTGGGGTTGTAAATATTTCCAGCTATTAGTTTAAAGGAATAATGTATCCAACATCAATATATACCGCTGTTTATGAGAATTTTTGACGATACATTTCAAGAATTTTAGGTAATTTTTTTGTTTTAGACCATTTTTTTCAAGGAATTATGTGTTTACATCAAGATATTCCAGTATATATGGGGATCTTTGATATTTTTGATCATAATTATCAAGGATTATTGGGGTTGTAATTATTTCCGACTTTTTTTTCAAGTAATTTGTGTCTTACACCAAGATATTCAAGCGCATATGGGAATCTTTGATAAGTTTTATCAAAATTTCCAAGGATTTTTGGGGTTGTAAATATTTCCGGCTATTATTTTCAAGGAATAATGTATCCAACATCAATATATACCGCTGTTTATGAGAATTTTTGACGATATATTTCAAGAATTTTAGGTAAATTTAT
Organism: Rhopalosiphum padi; assembly: GCF_020882245.1. Classification (NCBI taxonomy): domain Eukaryota; kingdom Metazoa; phylum Arthropoda; class Insecta; order Hemiptera; family Aphididae; genus Rhopalosiphum; species Rhopalosiphum padi. The sequence goes on from NC_083599.1 coordinate 9,033,234, forward strand.
TGTTTTAGACCATTTTTTTCAAGGAATTATGTGTTTTACATCAAGATATTTCAGTATATATGGGGATCTTTGATATTTTTGATCATAATTATCAAGGATTATTGGGGTTGTAATTATTTCCGACTTTTTTTTCAAGTAATTTGTGTCTTACACCCAGTTATTCAAGCGCATATGGGAATCTATGATAAGTTTTATCAAGATTTCCAAAGATTTTTGGGGTTGTAAATATTTCCAGCTATTAGTTTAAAGGAATTATGTATCCAACATCAAGATATTCCAGTATATATGGGGATCTTTGATATTTTTGATCATAATTATCAAGGATTATTGGGGTTGTAATTATTTCCGACTTTTTTTTCAAGTAATTTGTGTCTTACACCAAGATATTCAAGCGCATATGGGAATCATTGATAAGTTTTATCAAGATTTCCAAGGATTTTTGGGGTTGTAAATATTTCCAGCTATTAGTTTAAAGGAATAATGTATCCAACATCAATATATACCGCTGTTTATGAGAATTTTTGACGATACATTTCAAGAATTTTAGGTAATTTTCTTGTTTTAGACCATTTTTTTCAAGGAATTATGTGTTTTACATCAAGATATTTCAGTATATATGGGGATCTTTGATATTTTTGATCATAATTATCAAGGATTATTGGGGTTGTAATTATTTCCGACTTTTTTTTCAAGTAATTTGTGTCTTACACCAAGTTATTCAAGCGCATATGGGAATCTTTGATAAGTTTAATCAAGATTTCCAAGGATTTTTGGGGTTGTAAATATTTCCAGCTATTAGTTTAAAGGAATTATGTATCCAACATCAATATATACCGGTGTTTATGAGAATTTTTGACGATACATTTCAAGAATTTTAGGTAATTTTATTGTTTTAGACCATTTTTTTCAAGGAATTATGTGTTCTGCATCAAGATATTCCAGCATTTATGGGGATCTTTGATATTTTTGATCATAATTATCAAGGATTATTGGGGTTGTAATTATTTCCGACTTTTTTTTCAAGTAATTTGTGTCTTACACCAAGATATTCAATCGCATATGGGAATCTTTGATAAGTTTTATCAAGATTTCCAAGGATTTTTGGGGTTGTAAATATTTCCAGCTATTAGTTTAAAGGAATTATGTGTTTTACATCAAGATATTCCAGTATATATGGGGATCTTTGATATTTTTGATCATAATTATCAAGGATTATTGGGGTTGTAATTATTTCCGACTTTTTTTTCAAGTAATTTGTGTCTTACACCAAGATATTCAAGCGCATATGGGAATCATTGATAAGTTTTATCAAGATTTCCAAGGATTTTTGGGGTTGTAAATATTTCCAGCTATTAGTTTAAAGGAATTATGTGTTTTACATCAAGATATTCCAGTATATATGGGTGTCTTTGATATTTTTGATCATAATTATCAAGGAATATTGGGGTTGTAATTATTTCCCACTTTTTTTTCAAGTAATTTGTGTCTTACACCAAGTTATTCAAGCGCATATGGGAATCTTTGATAAGTTTTATCAAGATTTCCAAGGATTTTTGGGGTTGTAAATATTTCCAGCTATTAGTTTAAAGGAATAATGTATCCAACATCAATATATACCGCTGTTTATGAGAATTTTTGACGATACATTTCAAGAATTTTAGGTAATTTTTTTGTTTTAGACCATTTTTTTCAAGGAATTATGTGTTTACATCAAGATATTCCAGTATATATGGGGATCTTTGATATTTTTGATCATAATTATCAAGGATTATTGGGGTTGTAATTATTTCCGACTTTTTTTTCAAGTAATTTGTGTCTTACACCAAGATATTCAAGCGCATATGGGAATCTTTGATAAGTTTTATCAAAATTTCCAAGGATTTTTGGGGTTGTAAATATTTCCGGCTATTATTTTCAAGGAATAATGTATCCAACATCAATATATACCGCTGTTTATGAGAATTTTTGACGATATATTTCAAGAATTTTAGGTAAATTTATTGTTTTAGACCATTTTTTTCAAGGAATTATGTGTTTTACATCAAGATATTTCAGTATATATGGGGATCTTTGATATTTTTGATCATAATTATCAAGGATTATTGGGGTTGTAATTATTTCCGACTTTTTTTTCAAGTAATTTGTGTCTTACACCCAGTTATTCAAGCGCATATGGGAATCTATGATAAGTTTTATCAAGATTTCCAAAGATTTTTGGGGTTGTAAATATTTCCAGCTATTAGTTTAAAGGAATTATGTATCCAACATCAAGATATTCCAGTATATATGGGGATCTTTGATATTTTTGATCATAATTATCAAGGATTATTGGGGTTGTAATTATTTCCGACTTTTTTTTCAAGTAATTTGTGTCTTACACCAAGATATTCAAGCGCATATGGGAATCATTGATAAGTTTTATCAAGATTTCCAAGGATTTTTGGGGTTGTAAATATTTCCAGCTATTAGTTTAAAGGAATAATGTATCCAACATCAATATATACCGCTGTTTATGAGAATTTTTGACGATACATTTCAAGAATTTTAGGTAATTTTCTTGTTTTAGACCATTTTTTTCAAGGAATTATGTGTTTTACATCAAGATATTTCAGTATATATGGGGATCTTTGATATTTTTGATCATAATTATCAAGGATTATTGGGGTTGTAATTATTTCCGACTTTTTTTTCAAGTAATTTGTGTCTTACACCAAGTTATTCAAGCGCATATGGGAATCTTTGATAAGTTTAATCAAGATTTCCAAGGATTTTTGGGGTTGTAAATATTTCCAGCTATTAGTTTAAAGGAATTATGTATCCAACATCAATATATACCGGTGTTTATGAGAATTTTTGACGATACATTTCAAGAATTTTAGGTAATTTTATTGTTTTAGACCATTTTTTTCAAGGAATTATGTGTTCTGCATCAAGATATTCCAGCATTTATGGGGATCTTTGATATTTTTGATCATAATTATCAAGGATTATTGGGGTTGTAATTATTTCCGACTTTTTTTTCAAGTAATTTGTGTCTTACACCAAGATATTCAATCGCATATGGGAATCTTTGATAAGTTTTATCAAGATTTCCAAGGATTTTTGGGGTTGTAAATATTTCCAGCTATTAGTTTAAAGGAATTATGTGTTTTACATCAAGATATTCCAGTATATATGGGGATCTTTGATATTTTTGATCATAATTATCAAGGATTATTGGGGTTGTAATTATTTCCGACTTTTTTTTCAAGTAATTTGTGTCTTACACCAAGATATTCAAGCGCATATGGGAATCATTGATAAGTTTTATCAAGATTTCCAAGGATTTTTGGGGTTGTAAATATTTCCAGCTATTAGTTTAAAGGAATTATGTGTTTTACATCAAGATATTCCAGTATATATGGGTGTCTTTGATATTTTTGATCATAATTATCAAGGAATATTGGGGTTGTAATTATTTCCCACTTTTTTTTCAAGTAATTTGTGTCTTACACCAAGTTATTCAAGCGCATATGGGAATCTTTGATAAGTTTTATCAAGATTTCCAAGGATTTTTGGGGTTGTAAATATTTCCAGCTATTAGTTTAAAGGAATTATGTATCCAACATCAATATATACCGCTGTTTATGAGAATTTTTGACGATACATTTCAAGAATTTTAGGTAATTTTTTTGTTTTAGACCATTTTTTTCAAGGAATTATGTGTTTTACATCAAGATATTCCAGTATATATGGGGATCTTTGATATTTTTGATCATAATTATCAAGGATTATTGGGGTTGTAAATATTTCCGACTTTTTTTTCAAGTAATTTGTGTCTTACACCAAGATATTCAAGCGCATATGGGAATCTTTGATAAGTTTTATCAAGATTTCCAAGGATTTTTGGGGTTGTAAATATTTCCAGCTATTAGTTTAAAGGAATTATGTATCCAACATCAAGATATTCCAGTATATATGGGGATCTTTGATATTTTTGATCATAATTATCAAGGATTATTGGGGTTGTAATTATTTCCGACTTTTTTTTCAAGTAATTTGTGTCTTACACCAAGATATTCAAGCGCATATGGGAATCTTTGATAAGTTTTATCAAGATTTCCAAGGATTTTTGGGGTTGTAAATATTTCCAGCTATTAGTTTAAAGGAATTATGTATCCAACATCAAGATATTCCAGTATATATGGGGATCTTTGATATTTTTGATCATAATTATCAAGGATTATTGGGGTTGTAATTATTTCCGACTTTTTTTTCAAGTAATTTGTGTCTTACACCAAGTTATTCAAGCGCATATGGGAATCATTGATAAGTTTTATCAAGATTTCCAAGGATTTTTGGGGTTGTAAATATTTCCAGCTATTAGTTTAAAGGAATAATGTATCCAACATCAATATATACCGCTGTTTATGAGAATTTTTGACGATACATTTCAAGAATTTTAGGTAATTTTTTTGTTTTAGACCATTTTTTTCAAGGAATTATGTGTTTACATCAAGATATTCCAGTATATATGGGGATCTTTGATATTTTTGATCATAATTATCAAGGATTATTGGGGTTGTAATTATTTCCGACTTTTTTTTCAAGTAATTTGTGTCTTACACCTAGATATTCAAGCGCATATGGGAATCTTTGATAAGTTTTATCAAGATTTCCAAGGATTTTTGGGGTTGTAAATATTTCCAGCTATTAGTTTAAAGGAATAATGTATCCAACATCAATATATACCGCTGTTTATGAGAATTTTTGACGATACATTTCAAGAATTTTAGGTAATTTTCTTGTTTTAGACCATTTTTTTCAAGGAATTATGTGTTTTACATCAAGATATTTCAGTATATATGGGGATCTTTGATATTTTTGATCATAATTATCAAGGATTATTGGGGTTGTAATTATTTCCGACTTTTTTTTCAAGTAATTTGTGTCTTACACCAAGATATTCAATCGCATATGGGAATCTTTGATAAGTTTTATCAAGATTTCCAAGGATTTTTGGGGTTGTAAATATTTCCAGCTATTAGTTTAAAGGAATTATGTGTTTTACATCAAGATATTCCAGTATATATGGGGATCTTTGATATTTTTGATCATAATTATCAAGGATTATTGGGGTTGTAATTATTTCCGACTTTTTTTTCAAGTAATTTGTGTCTTACACCAAGATATTCAAGCGCATATGGGAATCATTGATAAGTTTTATCAAGATTTCCAAGGATTTTTGGGGTTGTAAATATTTCCAGCTATTAGTTTAAAGGAATTATGTGTTTTACATCAAGATATTCCAGTATATATGGGTGTCTTTGATATTTTTGATCATAATTATCAAGGAATATTGGGGTTGTAATTATTTCCCACTTTTTTTTCAAGTAATTTGTGTCTTACACCAAGTTATTCAAGCGCATATGGGAATCTTTGATAAGTTTTATCAAGATTTCCAAGGATTTTTGGGGTTGTAAATATTTCCAGCTATTAGTTTAAAGGAATTATGTATCCAACATCAATATATACCGCTGTTTATGAGAATTTTTGACGATACATTTCAAGAATTTTAGGTAATTTTTTTGTTTTAGACCATTTTTTTCAAGGAATTATGTGTTTTACATCAAGATATTCCAGTATATATGGGGATCTTTGATATTTTTGATCATAATTATCAAGGATTATTGGGGTTGTAAATATTTCCGACTTTTTTTTCAAGTAATTTGTGTCTTACACCAAGATATTCAAGCGCATATGGGAATCTTTGATAAGTTTTATCAAGATTTCCAAGGATTTTTGGGGTTGTAAATATTTCCAGCTATTAGTTTAAAGGAATTATGTATCCAACATCAAGATATTCCAGTATATATGGGGATCTTTGATATTTTTGATCATAATTATCAAGGATTATTGGGGTTGTAATTATTTCCGACTTTTTTTTCAAGTAATTTGTGTCTTACACCAAGATATTCAAGCGCATATGGGAATCTTTGATAAGTTTTATCAAGATTTCCAAGGATTTTTGGGGTTGTAAATATTTCCAGCTATTAGTTTAAAGGAATTATGTATCCAACATCAAGATATTCCAGTATATATGGGGATCTTTGATATTTTTGATCATAATTATCAAGGATTATTGGGGTTGTAATTATTTCCGACTTTTTTTTCAAGTAATTTGTGTCTTACACCAAGTTATTCAAGCGCATATGGGAATCATTGATAAGTTTTATCAAGATTTCCAAGGATTTTTGGGGTTGTAAATATTTCCAGCTATTAGTTTAAAGGAATAATGTATCCAACATCAATATATACCGCTGTTTATGAGAATTTTTGACGATACATTTCAAGAATTTTAGGTAATTTTTTTGTTTTAGACCATTTTTTTCAAGGAATTATGTGTTTACATCAAGATATTCCAGTATATATGGGGATCTTTGATATTTTTGATCATAATTATCAAGGATTATTGGGGTTGTAATTATTTCCGACTTTTTTTTCAAGTAATTTGTGTCTTACACCTAGATATTCAAGCGCATATGGGAATCTTTGATAAGTTTTATCAAGATTTCCAAGGATTTTTGGGGTTGTAAATATTTCCAGCTATTAGTTTAAAGGAATAATGTATCCAACATCAATATATACCGCTGTTTATGAGAATTTTTGACGATACATTTCAAGAATTTTAGGTAATTTTCTTGTTTTAGACCATTTTTTTCAAGGAATTATGTGTTTTACATCAAGATATTTCAGTATATATGGGGATCTTTGATATTTTTGATCATAATTATCAAGGATTATTGGGGTTGTAATTATTTCCGACTTTTTTTTCAAGTAATTTGTGTCTTACACCAAGTTATTCAAGTGCATATGGGAATCTTTGATAAGTTTTATCAAGATTTCCAAGGATTTTTGGGGTTGTAAATATTTCCAGCTATTAGTTTAAAGGAATTATGTGTTTTACATCAAGATATTCCAGTATATATGGGGATCTTTGATATTTTTGATCATAATTATCAAGGATTATTGGGGTTGTAATTATTTCCGACTTTTTTTTCAAGTAATTTGTGTCTTACACCAAGATATTCAAGCGCATATGGGAATCATTGATAAGTTTTATCAAGATTTCCAAGGATTTTTGGGGTTGTAAATATTTCCAGCTATTAGTTTAAAGGATTTATGTGTTTTACATCAAGATATTTCAGTATATATGGGGATCTTTGATATTTTTGATCATAATTATCAAGGATTATTGGGGTTGTAATTATTTCCGACTTTTTTTTCAAGTAATTTGTGTCTTACACCAAGATATTCAAGCGCATATGGGAATCTTTGATAAGTTTTATCAAGATTTCCAAGGATTTTTGGGGTTGTAAATATTTCCAGCTATTAGTTTAAAGGAATTATGTGTTTTACATCAAGATATTCCAGTATATATGGGGATCTTTGATATTTTTGATCATAATTATCAAGGATTATTGGGGTTGTAATTATTTCCGACTTTTTTTTCAAGTAATTTGTGTCTTACACCAAGATATTCAAGCGCATATGGGAATCATTGATAAGTTTTATCAAGATTTCCAAGGATTTTTGGGGTTGTAAATATTTCCAGCTATTAGTTTAAAGGATTTATGTGTTTTACATCAAGATATTCCAGTATATATGGGGATCTTTGATATTTTTGATCATAATTATCAAGGATTATTGGGGTTGTAATTATTTCCGACTTTTTTTTCAAGTAATTTGTGTCTTACACCAAGATATTCAAGCGCATATGGGAATCTTTGATAAGTTTTATCAAGATTTCCAAGGATTTTTGGGGTTGTAAATATTTCCAGCTATTAGTTTAAAGGAATTATGTGTTTTACATCAAGATATTCCAGTATATATGGGTGTCTTTGATATTTTTGATCATAATTATCAAGGAATATTGGGGTTGTAATTATTTCCGACTTTTTTTTCAAGTAATTTGTGTCTTACACCAAGTTATTCAAGCGCATATGGGAATCTTTGATAAGTTTTATCAAGATTTCCAAGGATTTTTGGGGTTGTAAATATTTCCAGCTATTAGTTTAAAGGAATTATGTATCCAACATCAATATATACCGCTGTTTATGAGAATTTTTGACGATACATTTCAAGAATTTTAGGTAATTTTTTTGTTTTAGACCATTTTTTTCAAGGAATTATGTGTTTTACATCAAGATATTCCAGTATATATGGGGATCTTTGATATTTTTGATCATAATTATCAAGGATTATTGGGGTTGTAAATATTTCCGACTTTTTTTTCAAGTAATTTGTGTCTTACACCCAGTTATTCAAGCGCATATGGGAATCTTTGATAAGTTTTATCAAGATTTCCAAGGATTTTTGGGGTTGTAAATATTTCCAGCTATTAGTTTAAAGGAATTATGTATCCAACATCAATATATACCGGTGTTTATGAGAATTTTTGACGATACATTTCAAGAATTTTAGGTAATTTTATTGTTTTAGACCATTTTTTTCAAGGAATTATGTGTTCTGCATCAAGATATTCCAGCATTTATGGGGATCTTTGATATTTTTGATCATAATTATCAAGGATTATTGGGGTTGTAATTATTTCCGACTTTTTTTTCAAGTAATTTGTGTCTTACACCAAGATATTCAATCGCATATGGGAATCTTTGATAAGTTTTATCAAGATTTCCAAGGATTTTTGGGGTTGTAAATATTTCCAGCTATTAGTTTAAAGGAATTATGTGTTTTACATCAAGATATTCCAGTATATATGGGGATCTTTGATATTTTTGATCATAATTATCAAGGATTATTGGGGTTGTAATTATTTCCGACTTTTTTTTCAAGTAATTTGTGTCTTACACCAAGATATTCAAGCGCATATGGGAATCATTGATAAGTTTTATCAAGATTTCCAAGGATTTTTGGGGTTGTAAATATTTCCAGCTATTAGTTTAAAGGATTTATGTGTTTTACATCAAGATATTTCAGTATATATGGGGATCTTTGATATTTTTGATCATAATTATCAAGGATTATTGGGGTTGTAATTATTTCCGACTTTTTTTTCAAGTAATTTGTGTCTTACACCAAGATATTCAAGCGCATATGGGAATCTTTGATAAGTTTTATCAAGATTTCCAAGGATTTTTGGGGTTGTAAATATTTCCAGCTATTAGTTTAAAGGAATTATGTGTTTTACATCAAGATATTCCAGTATATATGGGGATCTTTGATATTTTTGATCATAATTATCAAGGATTATTGGGGTTGTAATTATTTCCGACTTTTTTTTCAAGTAATTTGTGTCTTACACCAAGATATTCAAGCGCATATGGGAATCATTGATAAGTTTTATCAAGATTTCCAAGGATTTTTGGGGTTGTAAATATTTCCAGCTATTAGTTTAAAGGATTTATGTGTTTTACATCAAGATATTTCAGTATATATGGGGATCTTTGATATTTTTGATCATAATTATCAAGGATTATTGGGGTTGTAATTATTTCCGACTTTTTTTTCAAGTAATTTGTGTCTTACACCAAGATATTCAAGCGCATATGGGAATCTTTGATAAGTTTTATCAAGATTTCCAAGGATTTTTGGGGTTGTAAATATTTCCAGCTATTAGTTTAAAGGAATTATGTGTTTTACATCAAGATATTCCAGTATATATGGGGATCTTTGATATTTTTGATCATAATTATCAAGGATTATTGGGGTTGTAATTATTTCCGACTTTTTTTTCAAGTAATTTGTGTCTTACACCAAGATATTCAAGCGCATATGGGAATCATTGATAAGTTTTATCAAGATTTCCAAGGATTTTTGGGGTTGTAAATATTTCCAGCTATTAGTTTAAAGGATTTATGTGTTTTACATCAAGATATTCCAGTATATATGGGTGTCTTTGATATTTTTGATCATAATTATCAAGGAATATTGGGGTTGTAATTATTTCCGACTTTTTTTTCAAGTAATTTGTGTCTTACACCAAGTTATTCAAGCGCATATGGGAATCTTTGATAAGTTTTATCAAGATTTCCAAGGATTTTTGGGGTTGTAAATATTTCCAGCTATTAGTTTAAAGGAATTATGTATCCAACATCAATATATACCGCTGTTTATGAGAATTTTTGACGATACATTTCAAGAATTTTAGGTAATTTTTTTGTTTTAGACCATTTTTTTCAAGGAATTATGTGTTTTACATCAAGATATTCCAGTATATATGGGGATCTTTGATATTTTTGATCATAATTATCAAGGATTATTGGGGTTGTAAATATTTCCGACTTTTTTTTCAAGTAATTTGTGTCTTACACCAAGATATTCAAGCGCATATGGGAATCTTTGATAAGTTTTATCAAGATTTCCAAGGATTTTTGGGGTTGTAAATATTTCCAGCTATTAGTTTAAAGGAATTATGAGTTTTACATCAAGATATTCCAGTATATATGGGGATCTTTGATATTTTTGATCATAATTATCAAGGATTATTGGGGTTGTAATTATTTCCGACTTTTTTTTCAAGTAATTTGTGTCTTACACCAAGTTATTCAAGCGCATATGGGAATCTTTGATAAGTTTTATCAAGATTTCCAAGGATTTTTGGGGTTGTAAATATTTCCAGCTATTAGTTTAAAGGAATAATGTATCCAACATCAATATATACCGCTGTTTATGAGAATTTTTGACGATACATTTCAAGAATTTTAGGTAATTTTTTTGTTTTAGACCATTTTTTTCAAGGAATTATGTGTTTACATCAAGATATTCCAGTATATATGGGGATCTTTGATATTTTTGATCATAATTATCAAGGATTATTGGGGTTGTAATTATTTCCGACTTTTTTTTCAAGTAATTTGTGTCTTACACCAAGATATTCAAGCGCATATGGGAATCTTTGATAAGTTTTATCAAAATTTCCAAGGATTTTTGGGGTTGTAAATATTTCCGGCTATTATTTTCAAGGAATAATGTATCCAACATCAATATATACCGCTGTTTATGAGAATTTTTGACGATATATTTCAAGAATTTTAGGTAAATTTATTGTTTTAGACCATTTTTTTCAAGGAATTATGTGTTTTACATCAAGATATTTCAGTATATATGGGGATCTTTGATATTTTTGATCATAATTATCAAGGATTATTGGGGTTGTAATTATTTCCGACTTTTTTTTCAAGTAATTTGTGTCTTACACCCAGTTATTCAAGCGCATATGGGAATCTTTGATAAGTTTTATCAAGATTTCCAAGGATTTTTGGGGTTGTAAATATTTCCAGCTATTAGTTTAAAGGAATTATGTATCCAACATCAATATATACCGGTGTTTATGAGAATTTTTGACGATACATTTCAAGAATTTTAGGTAATTTTATTGTTTTAGACCATTTTTTTCAAGGAATTATGTGTTCTGCATCAAGATATTCCAGCATTTATGGGGATCTTTGATATTTTTGATCATAATTATCAAGGATTATTGGGGTTGTAATTATTTCCGACTTTTTTTTCAAGTAATTTGTGTCTTACACCAAGATATTCAATCGCATATGGGAATCTTTGATAAGTTTTATCAAGATTTCCAAGGATTTTTGGGGTTGTAAATATTTCCAGCTATTAGTTTAAAGGAATTATGTGTTTTACATCAAGATATTCCAGTATATATGGGGATCTTTGATATTTTTGATCATAATTATCAAGGATTATTGGGGTTGTAATTATTTCCGACTTTTTTTTCAAGTAATTTGTGTCTTACACCAAGATATTCAAGCGCATATGGGAATCATTGATAAGTTTTATCAAGATTTCCAAGGATTTTTGGGGTTGTAAATATTTCCAGCTATTAGTTTAAAGGATTTATGTGTTTTACATCAAGATATTCCAGTATATATGGGGATCTTTGATATTTTTGATCATAATTATCAAGGATTATTGGGGTTGTAATTATTTCCGACTTTTTTTTCAAGTAATTTGTGTCTTACACCAAGATATTCAAGCGCATATGGGAATCTTTGATAAGTTTTATCAAGATTTCCAAGGATTTTTGGGGTTGTAAATATTTCCAGCTATTAGTTTAAAGGAATTATGTGTTTTACATCAAGATATTCCAGTATATATGGGGATCTTTGATATTTTTGATCATAATTATCAAGGATTATTGGGGTTGTAATTATTTCCGACTTTTTTTTCAAGTAATTTGTGTCTTACACCAAGATATTCAAGCGCATATGGGAATCATTGATAAGTTTTATCAAGATTTCCAAGGATTTTTGGGGTTGTAAATATTTCCAGCTATTAGTTTAAAGGATTTATGTGTTTTACATCAAGATATTCCAGTAAATATGGGGATCTTTGATATTTTTGATCATAATTATCAAGGATTATTGGGGTTGTAATTATTTCCGACTTTTTTTTCAAGTAATTTGTGTCTTACACCAAGATATTCAAGCGCATATGGGAATCTTTGATAAGTTTTATCAAGATTTCCAAGGATTTTTGGGGTTGTAAATATTTCCAGCTATTAGTTTAAAGGAATTATGTGTTTTACATCAAGATATTCCAGTATATATGGGTGTCTTTGATATTTTTGATCATAATTATCAAGGAATATTGGGGTTGTAATTATTTCCGACTTTTTTTTCAAGTAATTTGTGTCTTACACCAAGTTATTCAAGCGCATATGGGAATCTTTGATAAGTTTTATCAAGATTTCCAAGGATTTTTGGGGTTGTAAATATTTCCAGCTATTAGTTTAAAGGAATTATGTATCCAACATCAATATATACCGCTGTTTATGAGAATTTTTGACGATACATTTCAAGAATTTTAGGTAATTTTTTTGTTTTAGACCATTTTTTTTAAGGAATTATGTGTTCTGCATCAAGATATTCCAGCATTTATGGGGATCTTTGATATTTTTGATCATAATTATCAAGGATTATTGGGGTTGTAATTATTTCCGACTTTTTTTTCAAGTAATTTGTGTCTTACACCAAGATATTCAATCGCATATGGGAATCTTTGATAAGTTTTATCAAGATTTCCAAGGATTTTTGGGGTTGTAAATATTTCCAGCTATTAGTTTAAAGGAATTATGTGTTTTACATCAAGATATTCCAGTATATATGGGGATCTTTGATATTTTTGATCATAATTATCAAGGATTATTGGGGTTGTAATTATTTCCGACTTTTTTTTCAAGTAATTTGTGTCTTACACCAAGATATTCAAGCGCATATGGGAATCATTGATAAGTTTTATCAAGATTTCCAAGGATTTTTGGGGTTGTAAATATTTCCAGCTATTAGTTTAAAGGATTTATGTGTTTTACATCAAGATATTCCAGTATATATGGGGATCTTTGATATTTTTGATCATAATTATCAAGGATTATTGGGGTTGTAATTATTTCCGACTTTTTTTTCAAGTAATTTGTGTCTTACACCAAGATATTCAAGCGCATATGGGAATCTTTGATAAGTTTTATCAAGATTTCCAAGGATTTTTGGGGTTGTAAATATTTCCAGCTATTAGTTTAAAGGAATTATGTGTTTTACATCAAGATATTCCAGTATATATGGGGATCTTTGATATTTTTGATCATAATTATCAAGGATTATTGGGGTTGTAATTATTTCCGACTTTTTTTTCAAGTAATTTGTGTCTTACACCAAGATATTCAAGCGCATATGGGAATCATTGATAAGTTTTATCAAGATTTCCAAGGATTTTTGGGGTTGTAAATATTTCCAGCTATTAGTTTAAAGGATTTATGTGTTTTACATCAAGATATTCCAGTATATATGGGGATCTTTGATATTTTTGATCATAATTATCAAGGATTATTGGGGTTGTAATTATTTCCGACTTTTTTTTCAAGTAATTTGTGTCTTACACCAAGATATTCAAGCGCATATGGGAATCTTTGATAAGTTTTATCAAGATTTCCAAGGATTTTTGGGGTTGTAAATATTTCCAGCTATTAGTTTAAAGGAATTATGTGTTTTACATCAAGATATTCCAGTATATATGGGTGTCTTTGATATTTTTGATCATAATTATCAAGGAATATTGGGGTTGTAATTATTTCCGACTTTTTTTTCAAGTAATTTGTGTCTTACACCAAGTTATTCAAGCGCATATGGGAATCTTTGATAAGTTTTATCAAGATTTCCAAGGATTTTTGGGGTTGTAAATATTTCCAGCTATTAGTTTAAAGGAATTATGTATCCAACATCAATATATACCGCTGTTTATGAGAATTTTTGACGATACATTTCAAGAATTTTAGGTAATTTTTTTGTTTTAGACCATTTTTTTCAAGGAATTATGTGTTCTGCATCAAGATATTCCAGCATTTATGGGGATCTTTGATATTTTTGATCATAATTATCAAGGATTATTGGGGTTGTAATTATTTCCGACTTTTTTTTCAAGTAATTTGTGTCTTACACCAAGATATTCAATCGCATATGGGAATCTTTGATAAGTTTTATCAAGATTTCCAAGGATTTTTGGGGTTGTAAATATTTCCAGCTATTAGTTTAAAGGAATTATGTGTTTTACATCAAGATATTCCAGTATATATGGGGATCTTTGATATTTTTGATCATAATTATCAAGGATTATTGGGGTTGTAATTATTTCCGACTTTTTTTTCAAGTAATTTGTGTCTTACACCAAGATATTCAAGCGCATATGGGAATCATTGATAAGTTTTATCAAGATTTCCAAGGATTTTTGGGGTTGTAAATATTTCCAGCTATTAGTTTAAAGGATTTATGTGTTTTACATCAAGATATTCCAGTATATATGGGGATCTTTGATATTTTTGATCATAATTATCAAGGATTATTGGGGTTGTAATTATTTCCGACTTTTTTTTCAAGTAATTTGTGTCTTACACCAAGATATTCAAGCGCATATGGGAATCTTTGATAAGTTTTATCAAGATTTCCAAGGATTTTTGGGGTTGTAAATATTTCCAGCTATTAGTTTAAAGGAATTATGTGTTTTACATCAAGATATTCCAGTATATATGGGGATCTTTGATATTTTTGATCATAATTATCAAGGATTATTGGGGTTGTAATTATTTCCGACTTTTTTTTCAAGTAATTTGTGTCTTACACCAAGATATTCAAGCGCATATGGGAATCATTGATAAGTTTTATCAAGATTTCCAAGGATTTTTGGGGTTGTAAATATTTCCAGCTATTAGTTTAAAGGATTTATGTGTTTTACATCAAGATATTCCAGTAAATATGGGGATCTTTGATATTTTTGATCATAATTATCAAGGATTATTGGGGTTGTAATTATTTCCGACTTTTTTTTCAAGTAATTTGTGTCTTACACCAAGATATTCAAGCGCATATGGGAATCTTTGATAAGTTTTATCAAGATTTCCAAGGATTTTTGGGGTTGTAAATATTTCCAGCTATTAGTTTAAAGGAATTATGTGTTTTACATCAAGATATTCCAGTATATATGGGTGTCTTTGATATTTTTGATCATAATTATCAAGGAATATTGGGGTTGTAATTATTTCCGACTTTTTTTTCAAGTAATTTGTGTCTTACACCAAGTTATTCAAGCGCATATGGGAATCTTTGATAAGTTTTATCAAGATTTCCAAGGATTTTTGGGGTTGTAAATATTTCCAGCTATTAGTTTAAAGGAATTATGTATCCAACATCAATATATACCGCTGTTTATGAGAATTTTTGACGATACATTTCAAGAATTTTAGGTAATTTTTTTGTTTTAGACCATTTTTTTTTAAGGAATTATGTGTTCTGCATCAAGATATTCCAGCATTTATGGGGATCTTTGATATTTTTGATCATAATTATCAAGGATTATTGGGGTTGTAATTATTTCCGACTTTTTTTTCAAGTAATTTGTGTCTTACACCAAGATATTCAAGCGCATATGGGAATCATTGATAAGTTTTATCAAGATTTCCAAGGATTTTTGGGGTTGTAAATATTTCCAGCTATTAGTTTAAAGGATTTATGTGTTTTACATCAAGATATTCCAGTATATATGGGGATCTTTGATATTTTTGATCATAATTATCAAGGATTATTGGGGTTGTAATTATTTCCGACTTTTTTTTCAAGTAATTTGTGTCTTACACCAAGATATTCAAGCGCATATGGGAATCTTTGATAAGTTTTATCAAGATTTCCAAGGATTTTTGGGGTTGTAAATATTTCCAGCTATTAGTTTAAAGGAATTATGTGTTTTACATCAAGATATTCCAGTATATATGGGGATCTTTGATATTTTTGATCATAATTATCAAGGATTATTGGGGTTGTAATTATTTCCGACTTTTTTTTCAAGTAATTTGTGTCTTACACCAAGATATTCAAGCGCATATGGGAATCTTTGATAAGTTTTATCAAGATTTCCAAGGATTTTTGGGGGTTGTAAATATTTCCAGCTATTAGTTTAAAGGAATTATGTATCCAACATCAATATATACCGCTGTTTATGAGAATTTTTGACGATACATTTCAAGAATTTTAGGTAATTTTTTTGTTTTAGACCATTTTTTTCAAGGAATTATGTGTTTTACATCAAGATATTCCAGTATATATGGGGATCTTTGATATTTTTGATCATAATTATCAAGGATTATTGGGGTTGTAATTATTTCCGACTTTTTTTTCAAGTAATTTGTGTCTTACACCAAGATATTCAAGCGCATATGGGAATCTTTGATAAGTTTTATCAAGATTTCCAAGGATTTTTGGGGGTTGTAAATATTTCCAGCTATTAGTTTAAAGGAATTATGTATCCAACATCAATATATACCGCTGTTTATGAGAATTTTTGACGATACATTTCAAGAATTTTAGGTAATTTTATTGTTTTAGACCATTTTTTTCAAGGAATTATGTGTTTTACATCAAGATATTCCAATATATGGGGATCTTTGATATTTTTGATCATATTTATCAAGGATTATTGGGGTTGTAATTATTTCCGACTTTTTTTTCAAGTAATTTGTGTTTTACACCAAGATATTCAAGCGCATATGGGAATCTTTGATAAGTTTTATCAAGATTTCCAAGGATTTTTGGGGTTGTAAATATTTCCAGCTATTAGTTTAAAGGAATAATGTTTCCAACATCAAGATATTCCAGTATATATGGGGATCTTTGATATTTTTGATCATAATTATCAAGGATTATTGGGGTTGTAATTATTTCCGACTTTTTTTTCAAGTAATTTGTGTCTTACACCAAGATATTCAAGCGCATATGGGAATCTTTGATAAGTTTTATCAAGATTTCCAAGGATTTTTGGGGTTGTAAATATTTCCAGCTATTAGTTTAAAGGAATAATGTATCCAACATGAATATATACCGCAGTTTATGAGAATTTTTGACGATACATTTCAAGAATATTAGGTAATTTTATTGTTTTAGACCATTTTTGTCAAGGAATTATGTGTTCTGCATCAAGAAATTCCAGCATATATGGGGATCTTTGATATTTTTGATCATAATTATAAAGAATTATTGGGGTTGTAAATATTTCCGACTTTTTTTTCAAGTAATTTGTGTCTCACACCAAGATATTCAAGCGCGTATGGGAATCTTTGATAAGTTTTATCAAGATTTCCAAAGATTTTTGGGGATGTAAATATTTCCAGCTATTAGTTTAAAGGAATTATGTGTCCTACATCTAGATATTCAATAGTTTTTGGGAATTTTACTTCAATTTTATCAGTATTTTAGAAAATTAACAGATAATAGACCCATAATTTCAAGGAGTTTAGTGTCTCACACCAAGGAAATCAAACATTTTTGGGGATGTTTGATATTTACGACCAATATTATCAAGATTTATTTGGGATGTATTTTTTCCGGCTTTTGTTTTCAAGGAATATTTTCTCTGAGACAAAGATATTAATCCGTATATGGTGATTTTTGATAGTTTTATGAAGATTTCCAAGGATTTTTGGGGTTGTAAATATTTCCAGCTATTAGTTTAAAGGAATAATGTATCCAACATCAATATATACCGCTGTTTATGAGAATTTTTGACGATACATTTCAAGAATTTTAGGTAATTTTATTGTTTTAGACCATTTTTTTCAAGGAATTATGTGTTTTACATCAAGATATTCCAATATATGGGGATCTTTGATATTTTTGATCATATTTATCAAGGATTATTGGGGTTGTAATTATTTCCGACTTTTTTTTCAAGTAATTTGTGTCTCACACCAAGATATTCAAGCGCATATGGGAATCTTTGATAAGTTTTATCAAGATTTCCAAAGATTTTTGGGGTTGTAAATATTTCCAGCTATTAGTTTAAAGGAATTATGTGTCCTACATCTAGATATTCAATAGTTTTTGGGAATTTTACTTCAATTTTATCAGTATTTTAGAAAATTAACAGATAATAGACCCATAATTTCAAGGAGTTTAGTGTCTCACACCAAGGAAATCAAACATTTTTGGGGATGTTTGATATTTACGACCAATATTATCAAGATTTATTTGGGATGTATTTTTTCCGGCTTTTGTTTTCAAGGAATATTTTCTCTGAGACAAAGATATTAATCCGTATATGGTGATTTTTGATAGTTTTATGAAGATTTCCAAGGATTTTTGGGGTTGTAACTATTTCCAACTATTATTTTCAAGGAATAATGTGTCCTACATCAAGATATTCAAGCGTTTTTGGTGATATTTAATATTTTTAATCACGAATTTCAAGGATTCTTGGGGTTGTAAATATTTCCGGCTATTATTTTCAAGGAATTATGTATCCAACATCAATATATACCGCTGTTTATGAGAATTTTTGACGATACATTTCAAGAATTTTAGGTAATTTTTTTGTTTTAGACCATTTTTTTCAAGGAATTATGTGTTTTACATCAAGATATTCCAGTATATATGGGGATCTTTGATATTTTTGATCATAATTATCAAGGATTATTGGGGTTGTAATTATTTCCGACTTTTTTTTCAAGTAATTTGTGTCTTACACCAAGATATTCAAGCGCATATGGGAATCTTTGATAAGTTTTATCAAGATTTCCAAGGATTTTTGGGGTTGTAAATATTTCCAGCTATTAGTTTAAAGGAATTATGTATCCAACATCAATATATACCGGTGTTTATGAGAATTTTTGACGATACATTTCAAGAATTTTAGGTAATTTTATTTTTTTAGACCATTTTTTTCAAGGAATTATGTGTTCTGCATCAAGATATTCCAGCATTTATGGGGATCTTTGATATTTTTGATCATAATTATCAAGGATTATTGGGGTTGTAATTATTTCCGACTTTTTTTTCAAGTAATTTGTGTCTTACACCAAGATATTCAAGCGCATATGGGAATCATTGATAAGTTTTATCAAGATTTCCAAGGATTTTTGGGGTTGTAAATATTTCCAGCTATTAGTTTAAAGGAATTATGTGTTTTACATCAAGATATTCCAGTATATATGGGGATCTTTGATATTTTTGATCATAATTATCAAGGATTATTGGGGTTGTAATTATTTCCGACTTTTTTTTCAAGTAATTTGTGTCTTACACCAAGATATTCAAGCGCATATGGGAATCTTTGATAAGTTTTATCAAGATTTCCAAGGATTTTTGGGGTTGTAAATATTTCCAGCTATTAGTTTAAACGAATTATGTGTTTTACATCAAGATATTCCAGTATATATGGGTGTCTTTGATATTTTTGATCATAATTATCAAGGAATATTGGGGTTGTAATTATTTCCGACTTTTTTTTCAAGTAATTTGTGTCTCACACCAAGATATTCAATCGCATATGGGAATCTTTGATAAGTTTTATCAAGATTTCCAAGGATTTTTGGGGTTGTAAATATTTCCAGCTATTAGTTTAAAGGAATAATGTATCCAACATCAAGATATTCCAGTATATATGGGGATCTTTGATATTTTTGATCATAATTATCAAGGATTATTGGAGTTGTAATTATTTCCGACTTTTTTTTCAAGTAATTTGTGTCTTACACCAAGATATTCAAGCGCATATGGGAATCTTTGATAAGTTTTATCAAGATTTCCAAGGATTTTTGGGGTTGTAAATATTTCCAGCTATTAGTTTAAAGGAATAATGTATCCAACATCAATATATACCGCAGTTTATGAGAATTTTTGACGATACATTTCAAGAATTTTAGGTAATTTTTTTGTTTTAGACCATTTTTTTCAAGGAATTATGTGTTTTACATCAAGATATTCCAGTATATATGGGGATCTTTGATATTTTTGATCATAATTATCAAGGATTATTGGGGTTGTAATTATTTCCGACTTTTTTTTCAAGTAATTTGTGTCTTACACCAAGATATTCAAGCGCATATGGGAATCTTTGATAAGTTTTATCAAGATATCCAAGGATTTTTGGGGTTGTAAATATTTCCAGCTATTAGTTTAAAGGAATAATGTATCCAACATCAAGATATTCCAGTATATATGGGGATCTTTGATATTTTTGAACATAATTATCAAGGATTATTGGGGTTGTAATTATTTCCGACTTTTTTTTCAAGTAATTTGTGTCTTACACCAAGATATTCAAGCGCATATGGGAATCTTTGATAAGTTTTATCAAGATTTCCAAGGATTTTTGGGGTTGTAAATATTTCCAGCTATTAGTTTAAAGGAATAATGTATCCAACATCAAGATATTCCAGTATATATGGGGATCTTTGATATTTTTGAACATAATTATCAAGGATTATTGGGGTTGTAATTATTTCCGACTTTTTTTTCAAGTAATTTGTGTCTTACACCAAGATATTCAAGCGCATATGGGAATCTTTGATAAGTTTTATCAAGATTTCCAAGGATTTTTGGGGTTGTAAATATTTCCAGCTATTAGTTTAAAGGAATAATGTATCCAACATCAATATATACCGGTGTTTATGAGAATTTTTGACGATACATTTCAAGAATTTTAGGTAATTTTATTGTTTTAGACCATTTTTTTCAAGGAATTATGTGTTCTGCATCAAGATATTCCAGCATTTATAGGGATCTTTGATATTTTTGATCATAATTATCAATGATTATTGGGGTTGTAATTATTTCCGACTTTTTTTTCAAGTAATTTGTGTCTTACACCAAGATATTCAATCGCATATGGGAATCTTTGATAAGTTTTATCAAGATTTCCAAGGATTTTTGGGGTTGTAAATATTTCCAGCTATTAGTTTAAAGGAATAATGTATCCAACATCAATATATACCGGTGTTTATGAGAATTTTTGACGATACATTTCAAGAATTTTAGGTAATTTTTTTGTTTTAGACCATTTTTTTCAAGGAATTATGTGTTTTACATCAAGATATTCCAGCATTTATAGGGATCTTTGATATTTTTGATCATAATTATCAATGATTATTGGGGTTGTAATTATTTCCGACTTTTTTTTCAAGTAATTTGTGTCTTACACCAAGATATTCAATCGCATATGGGAATCTTTGATAAGTTTTATCAAGATTTCCAAGGATTTTTGGGGTTGTAAATATTTCCAGCTATTAGTTTAAAGGAATAATGTATCCAACATCAATATATACCGCAGTTTATGAGAATTTTTGACGATACATTTCAAGAATTTTAGGTAATTTTTTTGTTTTAGACCATTTTTTTCAAGGAATTATGTGTTTTACATCAAGATATTCCAGTATATATGGGGATCTTTGATATTTTTGATCATAATTATCAAGGATTATTGGGGTTGTAATTATTTCCGACTTTTTTTTCAAGTAATTTGTGTCTTACACCAAGATATTCAAGCGCATATGGGAATCTTTGATAAGTTTTATCAAGATTTCCAAGGATTTTTGGGGTTGTAAATATTTCCAGCTATTAGTTTAAAGGAATTATGTATCCAACATCAATATATACCGGTGTTTATGAGAATTTTTGACGATACATTTCAAGAATTTTAGGTAATTTTATTGTTTTAGACCATTTTTTTCAAGGAATTATGTGTTCTGCATCAAGATATTCCAGCATTTATGGGGATCTTTGATATTTTTGATCATAATTATCAAGGATTATTGGGGTTGTAATTATTTCCGACTTTTTTTTCAATTAATTTGTGTCTTACACCAAGATATTCAATCGCATATGGGAATCTTTGATAAGTTTTATCAAGAATTCCAAGGATTTTTGGGGTTGTAAATATTTCCAGCTATTAGTTTAAAGGAATAATGTATCCAACATCAATATATACCGCTGTTTATGAGAATTTTTGACGATACATTTCAAGAATTTTAGGTAATTTTCTTGTTTTAGACCATTTTTTTCAAGGAATTATGTGTTTTACATCAAGATATTCCAGTATATATGGGGATCTTTGATATTTTTGATCATAATTATCAAGGATTATTGGGGTTGTAATTATTTCCGACTTTTTTTTCAAGTAATTTGTGTCTTACACCAAGATATTCAAGCGCATATGGGAATCTTTGATAAGTTTTATCAAGATTTCCAAGGATTTTTGGGGTTGTAAATATTTCCAGCTATTAGTTTAAAGGAATTATGTGTTTTACATCAAGATATTCCAGCATATATGGGGATCTTTGATATTTTTGATCATAATTATCAAGAATTATTGGGGTTGTAAATATTTCCGACTTTTTTTTCAAGTAATTTGTGTCTTACACCAAGATATTCAAGCGCATATGGGAATCTTTGATAAGTTTTATCAAGATTTCCAAGGATATTTGGGGTTGTAAATATTTCCAGCTATTAGTTTAAAGGATTTATGTGTTTTACATCAAGATATTCCAGTATATATGGGTGTCTTTGATATTTTTGATCATAATTATCAAGGAATATTGGGGTTGTAATTATTTCCGACTTTTTTTTCAAGTAATTTGTGTCTCACACCAAGATATTCAATCGCATATGGGAATCTTCGATAAGTTTTATCAAGATTTCCAAGGATTTTTGGGGTTGTAAATATTTCCAGCTATTAGTTTAAAGGAATAATGTATCCAACATCAAGATATTCCAGTATATATGGGGATCTTTGATATTTTTGATCATAATTATCAAGGATTATTGGAGTTGTAATTATTTCCGACTTTTTTTTCAAGTAATTTGTGTCTTACACCAAGATATTCAAGCGCATATGGGAATCTTTGATAAGTTTTATCAAGATTTCCAAGGATTTTTGGGGTTGTAAATATTTCCAGCTATTAGTTTAAAGGAATAATGTATCCAACATCAATATATACCGCAGTTTATGAGAATTTTTGACGATACATTTCAAGAATTTTAGGTAATTTTTTTGTTTTAGACCATTTTTTTCAAGGAATTATGTGTTTTACATCAAGATATTCCAGTATATATGGGGATCTTTGATATTTTTGATCATAATTATCAAGGATTATTGGGGTTGTAATTATTTCCGACTTTTTTTTCAAGTAATTTGTGTCTTACACCAAGATATTCAAGCGCATATGGGAATCTTTGATAAGTTTTATCAAGATATCCAAGGATTTTTGGGGTTGTAAATATTTCCAGCTATTAGTTTAAAGGAATAATGTATCCAACATCAAGATATTCCAGTATATATGGGGATCTTTGATATTTTTGAACATAATTATCAAGGATTATTGGGGTTGTTATTATTTCCGACTTTTTTTTCAAGTAATTTGTGTCTTACACCAAGATATTCAAGCGCATATGGGAATCTTTGATAAGTTTTATCAAGATTTCCAAGGATTTTTGGGGTTGTAAATATTTCCAGCTATTAGTTTAAAGGAATAATGTATCCAACATCAAGATATTCCAGTATATATGGGGATCTTTGATATTTTTGAACATAATTATCAAGGATTATTGGGGTTGTAATTATTTCCGACTTTTTTTTCAAGTAATTTGTGTCTTACACCAAGATATTCAAGCGCATATGGGAATCTTTGATAAGTTTTATCAAGATTTCCAAGGATTTTTGGGGTTGTAAATATTTCCAGCTATTAGTTTAAAGGAATTATGTGTTTTACATCAAGATATTCCAGTATATATGGGGATCTTTGATATTTTTGATCATAATTATCAAGGATTATTGGGGTTGTAATTATTTCCGACTTTTTTTTCAAGTAATTTGTGTCTTACACCAAGATATTCAAGCGCATATGGGAATCTTTGATAAGTTTTATCAAGATTTCCAAGGATTTTTGGGGTTGTAAATATTTCCAGCTATTAGTTTAAAGGAATAATGTATCCAACATCAATATATACCGCAGTTTATGAGAATTTTTGACGATACATTTCAAGAATTTTAGGTAATTTTTTTGTTTTAGACCATTTTTTTCAAGGAATTATGTGTTTTACATCAAGATATTCCAGTATATATGGGGATCTTTGATATTTTTGATCATAATTATTAAGGATTATTGGAGTTGTAATTATTTCCGACTTTTTTTTCAAGTAATTTGTGTCTTACACCAAGATATTCAAGCGCATATGGGAATCTTTGATAAGTTTTATCAAGATTTCCAAGGATTTTTGGGGTTGTAAATATTTCCAGCTATTAGTTTAAAGGAATAATGTATCCAACATCAATATATACCGCAGTTTATGAGAATTTTTGACGATACATTTCAAGAATTTTAGGTAATTTTTTTGTTTTAGACCATTTTTTTCAAGGAATTATGTGTTTACATCAAGATATTCCAGTATATATGGGGATCTTTGATATTTTTGATCATAATTATCAAGGATTATTGGGGTTGTAATTAATTCCGACTTTTTTTTCAAGTAATTTGTGTCTTACACCAAGATATTCAAGCGCATATGGGAATCTTTGATAAGTTTTATCAAGATTTCCAAGGATTTTTGGGGTTGTAAATATTTCCAGCTATTAGTTTAAAGGAATTATGTGTTTTACATCAAGATATTCCAGTATATATGGGGATCTTTGATATTTTTGATCATAATTATCAAGGATTATTGGGGTTGTAATTATTTCCGACTTTTTTTTCAAGTAATTTGTGTCTTACACCAAGATATTCAAGGGCATATGGGAATCATTGATAAGTTTTATCAAGATTTCCAAGGATTTTTGGGGGTTGTAAATATTTCCAGGTATTAGTTTAAAGGAATTATGTATCCAACATCAATATATACCGCTGTTTATGAGAATTTTTGACGATACATTTCAAGAATTTTAGGTAATTTTATTGTTTTAGACCATTTTTTTCAAGGAATTATGTGTTCTGCATCAAGATATTCCAGCATTTATGGGGATCTTTGATATTTTTGATCATAATTATCAAGGATTATTGGGGTTGTAATTATTTCCGACTTTTTTTTTCAAGTAATTTGTGTCTTAAACCAAGATATTCAAGCGCATATGGGAATCTTTGATAAGTTTTATCAAGATTTCCAAGGATTTTTGGGGTTGTAAATATTTCCAGCTATTAGTTTAAAGGAATTATGTGTCCAACATCAAGATATTCCAGTATATATGGGGATCTTTGATATTTTTGATCATAATTATCAAGGATTATTGGGGTTGTAATTATTTCCGACTTTTTTTTCAAGTAATTTGTGTCTTACACCAAGATATTCAAGCGCATATGGGAATCTTTGATAAGTTTTATCAAGATTTCCAAGGATTTTTGGGGTTGTAAATATTTCCAGCTATTAGTTTAAAGGAATAATGTATCCAACATCAATATATACCGCTGTTTATGAGAATTTTTGACGATACATTTCAAGAATTTTAGGTAATTTTTTTGTTTTAGACCATTTTTTTCAAGGAATTATGTGTTTACATCAAGATATTCCAGTATATATGGGGATCTTTGATATTTTTGATCATAATTATCAAGGATTATTGGGGTTGTAATTATTTCCGACTTTTTTTTCAAGTAATTTGTGTCTTACACCAAGATATTCAAGCGCATATGGGAATCTTTGATAAGTTTTATCAAGATTTCCAAGGATTTTTGGGGTTGTAAATATTTCCAGCTATTAGTTTAAAGGAATTATGTATTCAACATCAATATATACCGGTGTTTATGAGAATTTTTGACGATACATTTCAAGAATTTTAGGTAATTTTATTGTTTTAGACCATTTTTTTCAAGGAATTATGTGTTTTGCATCAAGATATTCCAGCATTTATGGGGATCTTTGATATTTTTGATCATAATTATCAAGGATTATTGGGGTTGTAATTATTTCCGACTTTTTTTTCAAGTAATTTGTGTCTTACACCAAGATATTCAATCGCATATGGGAATCTTTGATAAGTTTTATCAAGATTTCCAAGGATTTTTGGGGTTGTAAATATTTCCAGCTATTAGTTTAAAGGAATTATGTGTTTTACATCAAGATATTCCAGTATATATGGGGATCTTTGATATTTTTGATCATAATTATCAAGGATTATTGGGGTTGTAATTAATTCCGACTTTTTTTTCAAGTAATTTGTGTCTTACACCAAGATATTCAAGCGCATATGGGAATCTTTGATAAGTTTTATCAAGATTTCCAAGGATTTTTGGGGTTGTAAATATTTCCAGCTATTAGTTTAAAGGAATTATGTGTTTTACATCAAGATATTCCAGTATATATGGGGATCTTTGATATTTTTGATCATAATTATCAAGGATTATTGGGGTTGTAATTATTTCCGACTTTTTTTTCAAGTAATTTGTGTCTTACACCAAGATATTCAAGGGCATATGGGAATCTTTGATAAGTTTTATCAAGATTTCCAAGGATTTTTGGGGGTTGTAAATATTTCCAGGTATTAGTTTAAAGGAATTATGTATCCAACATCAATATATACCGCTGTTTATGAGAATTTTTGACGATACATTTCAAGAATTTTAGGTAATTTTATTGTTTTAGACCATTTTTTTCAAGGAATTATGTGTTCTGCATCAAGATATTCCAGCATTTATGGGGATCTTTGATATTTTTGATCATAATTATCAAGGATTATTGGGGTTGTAATTATTTCCGACTTTTTTTTCAAGTAATTTGTGTCTTAAACCAAGATATTCAAGCGCATATGGGAATCTTTGATAAGTTTTATCAAGATTTCCAAGGATTTTTGGGGTTGTAAATATTTCCAGCTATTAGTTTAAAGGAATTATGTGTCCAACATCAAGATATTCCAGTATATATGGGGATCTTTGATATTTTTGATCATAATTATCAAGGATTATTGGGGTTGTAATTATTTCCGACTTTTTTTTCAAGTAATTTGTGTCTTACACCAAGATATTCAAGCGCATATGGGAATCTTTGATAAGTTTTATCAAGATTTCCAAGGATTTTTGGGGTTGTAAATATTTCCAGCTATTAGTTTAAAGGAATAATGTATCCAACATCAATATATACCGCAGTTTATGAGAATTTTTGACGATACATTTCAAGAATTTTAGGTAATTTTTTTGTTTTAGACCATTTTTTTCAAGGAATTATGTGTTTACATCAAGATATTCCAGTATATATGGGGATCTTTGATATTTTTGATCATAATTATCAAGGATTATTGGGGTTGTAATTATTTCCGACTTTTTTTTCAAGTAATTTGTGTCTTACACCAAGATATTCAAGCGCATATGGGAATCTTTGATAAGTTTTATCAAGATTTCCAAGGATTTTTGGGGTTGTAAATATTTCCAGCTATTAGTTTAAAGGAATTATGTGTTTTACATCAAGATATTCCAGTATATATGGGGATCTTTGATATTTTTGATCATAATTATCAAGGATTATTGGGGTTGTAATTATTTCCGACTTTTTTTTCAAGTAATTTGTGTCTTACACCAAGATATTCAAGCGCATATGGGAATCTTTGATAAGTTTTATCAAGATTTCCAAGGATTTTTGGGGTTGTAAATATTTCCAGCTATTAGTTTAAAGGAATTATGTGTTTTACATCAAGATATTCCAGTATATATGGGGATCTTTGATATTTTTGATCATAATTATCAAGGATTATTGGGGTTGTAATTATTTCCGACTTTTTTTTCAAGTAATTTGTGTCTTACACCAAGATATTCAAGCGCATATGGGAATCTTTGATAAGTTTTATCAAGATTTCCAAGGATTTTTGGGGTTGTAAATATTTCCAGCTATTAGTTTAAAGGAATAATGTATCCAACATCAATATATACCGCAGTTTATGAGAATTTTTGACGATACATTTCAAGAATTTTAGGTAATTTTTTTGTTTTAGACCATTTTTTTCAAGGAATTATGTGTTTTACATCAAGATATTCCAGTATATATGGGGATCTTTGATATTTTTGATCATAATTATCAAGGATTATTGGAGTTGTAATTATTTCCGACTTTTTTTTCAAGTAATTTGTGTCTTACACCAAGATATTCAAGCGCATATGGGAATCTTTGATAAGTTTTATCAAGATTTCCAAGGATTTTTGGGGTTGTAAATATTTCCAGCTATTAGTTTAAAGGAATAATGTATCCAACATCAATATATACCGCAGTTTATGAGAATTTTTGACGATACATTTCAAGAATTTTAGGTAATTTTTTTGTTTTAGACCATTTTTTTCAAGGAATTATGTGTTTTACATCAAGATATTCCAGTATATATGGGGATCTTTGATATTTTTGATCATAATTATCAAGGATTATTGGGGTTGTAATTATTTCCGACTTTTTTTTCAAGTAATTTGTGTCTTACACCAAGATATTCAAGCGCATATGGGAATCTTTGATAAGTTTTATCAAGATTTCCAAGGATTTTTGGGGTTGTAAATATTTCCAGCTATTAGTTTAAAGGAATTATGTATCCAACATCAATATATACCGGTGTTTATGAGAATTTTTGACGATACATTTCAAGAATTTTAGGTAATTTTATTGTTTTAGACCATTTTTTTCAAGGAATTATGTGTTTTGCATCAAGATATTCCAGCATTTATGGGGATCTTTGATATTTTTGATCATAATTATCAAGGATTATTGGGGTTGTAATTATTTCCGACTTTTTTTTCAAGTAATTTGTGTCTTACACCAAGATATTCAATCGCATATGGGAATCTTTGATAAGTTTTATCAAGATTTCCAAGGATTTTTGGGGTTGTAAATATTTCCAGCTATTAGTTTAAAGGAATTATGTGTTTTACATCAAGATATTCCAGTATATATGGGGATCTTTGATATTTTTGATCATAATTATCAAGGATTATTGGGGTTGTAATTAATTCCGACTTTTTTTTCAAGTAATTTGTGTCTTACACCAAGATATTCAAGCGCATATGGGAATCTTTGATAAGTTTTATCAAGATTTCCAAGGATTTTTGGGGTTGTAAATATTTCCAGCTATTAGTTTAAAGGAATTATGTGTTTTACATCAAGATATTCCAGTATATATGGGGATCTTTGATATTTTTGATCATAATTATCAAGGATTATTGGGGTTGTAATTATTTCCGACTTTTTTTTCAAGTAATTTGTGTCTTACACCAAGATATTCAAGGGCATATGGGAATCTTTGATAAGTTTTATCAAGATTTCCAAGGATTTTTGGGGGTTGTAAATATTTCCAGGTATTAGTTTAAAGGAATTATGTATCCAACATCAATATATACCGCTGTTTATGAGAATTTTTGACGATACATTTCAAGAATTTTAGGTAATTTTATTGTTTTAGACCATTTTTTTCAAGGAATTATGTGTTCTGCATCAAGATATTCCAGCATTTATGGGGATCTTTGATATTTTTGATCATAATTATCAAGGATTATTGGGGTTGTAATTATTTCCGACTTTTTTTTCAAGTAATTTGTGTCTTAAACCAAGATATTCAAGCGCATATGGGAATCTTTGATAAGTTTTATCAAGATTTCCAAGGATTTTTGGGGTTGTAAATATTTCCAGCTATTAGTTTAAAGGAATTATGTGTCCAACATCAAGATATTCCAGTATATATGGGGATCTTTGATATTTTTGATCATAATTATCAAGGATTATTGGGGTTGTAATTATTTCCGACTTTTTTTTCAAGTAATTTGTGTCTTACACCAAGATATTCAAGCGCATATGGGAATCTTTGATAAGTTTTATCAAGATTTCCAAGGATTTTTGGGGTTGTAAATATTTCCAGCTATTAGTTTAAAGGAATAATGTATCCAACATCAATATATACCGCAGTTTATGAGAATTTTTGACGATACATTTCAAGAATTTTAGGTAATTTTTTTGTTTTAGACCATTTTTTTCAAGGAATTATGTGTTTACATCAAGATATTCCAGTATATATGGGGATCTTTGATATTTTTGATCATAATTATCAAGGATTATTGGGGTTGTAATTATTTCCGACTTTTTTTTCAAGTAATTTGTGTCTTACACCAAGATATTCAAGCGCATATGGGAATCTTTGATAAGTTTTATCAAGATTTCCAAGGATTTTTGGGGTTGTAAATATTTCCAGCTATTAGTTTAAAGGAATTATGTGTTTTACATCAAGATATTCCAGTATATATGGGGATCTTTGATATTTTTGATCATAATTATCAAGGATTATTGGGGTTGTAATTATTTCCGACTTTTTTTTCAAGTAATTTGAGTCTTACACCAAGATATTCAAGCGCATATGGGAATCTTTGATAAGTTTTATCAAGATTTCCAAGGATTTTTGGGGTTGTAAATATTTCCAGCTATTAGTTTAAAGGAATTATGTGTTTTACATCAAGATATTCCAGTATATATGGGGATCTTTGATATTTTTGATCATAATTATCAAGGATTATTGGGGTTGTAATTATTTCCGACTTTTTTTTCAAGTAATTTGTGTCTTACACCAAGATATTCAAGCGCATATGGGAATCTTTGATAAGTTTTATCAAGATTTCCAAGGATTTTTGGGGTTGTAAATATTTCCAGCTATTAGTTTAAAGGAATAATGTATCCAACATCAATATATACCGCAGTTTATGAGAATTTTTGACGATACATTTCAAGAATTTTAGGTAATTTTTTTGTTTTAGACCATTTTTTTCAAGGAATTATGTGTTTTACATCAAGATATTCCAGTATATATGGGGATCTTTGATATTTTTGATCATAATTATCAAGGATTATTGGAGTTGTAATTATTTCCGACTTTTTTTTCAAGTAATTTGTGTCTTACACCAAGATATTCAAGCGCATATGGGAATCTTTGATAAGTTTTATCAAGATTTCCAAGGATTTTTGGGGTTGTAAATATTTCCAGCTATTAGTTTAAAGGAATAATGTATCCAACATCAATATATACCGCAGTTTATGAGAATTTTTGACGATACATTTCAAGAATTTTAGGTAATTTTTTTGTTTTAGACCATTTTTTTCAAGGAATTATGTGTTTTACATCAAGATATTCCAGTATATATGGGGATCTTTGATATTTTTGATCATAATTATCAAGGATTATTGGGGTTGTAATTATTTCCGACTTTTTTTTCAAGTAATTTGTGTCTTACACCAAGATATTCAAGCGCATATGGGAATCTTTGATAAGTTTTATCAAGATTTCCAAGGATTTTTGGGGTTGTAAATATTTCCAGCTATTAGTTTAAAGGAATTATGTATCCAACATCAATATATACCGGTGTTTATGAGAATTTTTGACGATACATTTCAAGAATTTTAGGTAATTTTATTGTTTTAGACCATTTTTTTCAAGGAATTATGTGTTTTGCATCAAGATATTCCAGCATTTATGGGGATCTTTGATATTTTTGATCAAAATTATCAAGGATTATTGGGGTTGTAATTATTTCCGACTTTTTTTTCAAGTAATTTGTGTCTTACACCAAGATATTCAATCGCATATGGGAATCTTTGATAAGTTTTATCAAGATTTCCAAGGATTTTTGGGGTTGTAAATATTTCCAGCTATTAGTTTAAAGGAATTATGTGTTTTACATCAAGATATTCCAGTATATATGGGGATCTTTGATATTTTTGATCATAATTATCAAGGATTATTGGGGTTGTAATTAATTCCGACTTTTTTTTCAAGTAATTTGTGTCTTACACCAAGATATTCAAGCGCATATGGGAATCTTTGATAAGTTTTATCAAGATTTCCAAGGATTTTTGGGGTTGTAAATATTTCCAGCTATTAGTTTAAAGGAATTATGTGTTTTACATCAAGATATTCCAGTATATATGGGGATCTTTGATATTTTTGATCATAATTATCAAGGATTATTGGGGTTGTAATTATTTCCGACTTTTTTTTCAAGTAATTTGTGTCTTACACCAAGATATTCAAGGGCATATGGGAATCTTTGATAAGTTTTATCAAGATTTCCAAGGATTTTTGGGGGTTGTAAATATTTCCAGGTATTAGTTTAAAGGAATTATGTATCCAACATCAATATATACCGCTGTTTATGAGAATTTTTGACGATACATTTCAAGAATTTTAGGTAATTTTATTGTTTTAGACCATTTTTTTCAAGGAATTATGTGTTCTGCATCAAGATATTCCAGCATTTATGGGGATCTTTGATATTTTTGATCATAATTATCAAGGATTATTGGGGTTGTAATTATTTCCGACTTTTTTTTCAAGTAATTTGTGTCTTAAACCAAGATATTCAAGCGCATATGGGAATCTTTGATAAGTTTTATCAAGATTTCCAAGGATTTTTGGGGTTGTAAATATTTCCAGCTATTAGTTTAAAGGAATTATGTGTCCAACATCAAGATATTCCAGTATATATGGGGATCTTTGATATTTTTGATCATAATTATCAAGGATTATTGGGGTTGTAATTATTTCCGACTTTTTTTTCAAGTAATTTGTGTCTTACACCAAGATATTCAAGCGCATATGGGAATCTTTGATAAGTTTTATCAAGATTTCCAAGGATTTTTGGGGTTGTAAATATTTCCAGCTATTAGTTTAAAGGAATAATGTATCCAACATCAATATATACCGCAGTTTATGAGAATTTTTGACGATACATTTCAAGAATTTTAGGTAATTTTTTTGTTTTAGACCATTTTTTTCAAGGAATTATGTGTTTACATCAAGATATTCCAGTATATATGGGGATCTTTGATATTTTTGATCATAATTATCAAGGATTATTGGGGTTGTAATTATTTCCGACTTTTTTTTCAAGTAATTTGTGTCTTACACCAAGATATTCAAGCGCATATGGGAATCTTTGATAAGTTTTATCAAGATTTCCAAGGATTTTTGGGGTTGTAAATATTTCCAGCTATTAGTTTAAAGGAATTATGTGTTTTACATCAAGATATTCCAGTATATATGGGGATCTTTGATATTTTTGATCATAATTATCAAGGATTATTGGGGTTGTAATTATTTCCGACTTTTTTTTCAAGTAATTTGTGTCTTACACCAAGATATTCAAGCGCATATGGGAATCTTTGATAAGTTTTATCAAGATTTCCAAGGATTTTTGGGGTTGTAAATATTTCCAGCTATTAGTTTAAAGGAATTATGTGTTTTACATCAAGATATTCCAGTATATATGGGGATCTTTGATATTTTTGATCATAATTATCAAGGATTATTGGGGTTGTAATTATTTCCGACTTTTTTTTCAAGTAATTTGTGTCTTACACCAAGATATTCAAGCGCATATGGGAATCTTTGATAAGTTTTATCAAGATTTCCAAGGATTTTTGGGGTTGTAAATATTTCCAGCTATTAGTTTAAAGGAATAATGTATCCAACATCAATATATACCGCAGTTTATGAGAATTTTTGACGATACATTTCAAGAATTTTAGGTAATTTTTTTGTTTTAGACCATTTTTTTCAAGGAATTATGTGTTTTACATCAAGATATTCCAGTATATATGGGGATCTTTGATATTTTTGATCATAATTATCAAGGATTATTGGAGTTGTAATTATTTCCGACTTTTTTTTCAAGTAATTTGTGTCTTACACCAAGATATTCAAGCGCATATGGGAATCTTTGATAAGTTTTATCAAGATTTCCAAGGATTTTTGGGGTTGTAAATATTTCCAGCTATTAGTTTAAAGGAATAATGTATCCAACATCAATATATACCGCAGTTTATGAGAATTTTTGACGATACATTTCAAGAATTTTAGGTAATTTTTTTGTTTTAGACCATTTTTTTCAAGGAATTATGTGTTTTACATCAAGATATTCCAGTATATATGGGGATCTTTGATATTTTTGATCATAATTATCAAGGATTATTGGGGTTGTAATTATTTCCGACTTTTTTTTCAAGTAATTTGTGTCTTACACCAAGATATTCAAGCGCATATGGGAATCTTTGATAAGTTTTATCAAGATTTCCAAGGATTTTAGGGGTTGTAAATATTTCCAGCTATTAGTTTAAAGGAATTATGTATCCAACATCAATATATACCGGTGTTTATGAGAATTTTTGACGATACATTTCAAGAATTTTAGGTAATTTTATTGTTTTAGACCATTTTTTTCAAGGAATTATGTGTTTTGCATCAAGATATTCCAGCATTTATGGGGATCTTTGATATTTTTGATCAAAATTATCAAGGATTATTGGGGTTGTAATTATTTCCGACTTTTTTTTCAAGTAATTTGTGTCTTACACCAAGATATTCAATCGCATATGGGAATCTTTGATAAGTTTTATCAAGATTTCCAAGGATTTTTGGGGTTGTAAATATTTCCAGCTATTAGTTTAAAGGAATTATGTGTTTTACATCAAGATATTCCAGTATATATGGGGATCTTTGATATTTTTGATCATAATTATCAAGGATTATTGGGGTTGTAATTAATTCCGACTTTTTTTTCAAGTAATTTGTGTCTTACACCAAGATATTCAAGCGCATATGGGAATCTTTGATAAGTTTTATCAAGATTTCCAAGGATTTTTGGGGTTGTAAATATTTCCAGCTATTAGTTTAAAGGAATTATGTGTTTTACATCAAGATATTCCAGTATATATGGGGATCTTTGATATTTTTGATCATAATTATCAAGGATTATTGGGGTTGTAATTATTTCCGACTTTTTTTTCAAGTAATTTGTGTCTTACACCAAGATATTCAAGGGCATATGGGAATCTTTGATAAGTTTTATCAAGATTTCCAAGGATTTTTGGGGGTTGTAAATATTTCCAGGTATTAGTTTAAAGGAATTATGTATCCAACATCAATATATACCGCTGTTTATGAGAATTTTTGACGATACATTTCAAGAATTTTAGGTAATTTTATTGTTTTAGACCATTTTTTTCAAGGAATTATGTGTTCTGCATCAAGATATTCCAGCATTTATGGGGATCTTTGATATTTTTGATCATAATTATCAAGGATTATTGGGGTTGTAATTATTTCCGACTTTTTTTTCAAGTAATTTGTGTCTTAAACCAAGATATTCAAGCGCATATGGGAATCTTTGATAAGTTTTATCAAGATTTCCAAGGATTTTTGGGGTTGTAAATATTTCCAGCTATTAGTTTAAAGGAATTATGTGTCCAACATCAAGATATTCCAGTATATATGGGGATCTTTGATATTTTTGATCATAATTATCAAGGATTATTGGGGTTGTAATTATTTCCGACTTTTTTTTCAAGTAATTTGTGTCTTACACCAAGATATTCAAGCGCATATGGGAATCTTTGATAAGTTTTATCAAGATTTCCAAGGATTTTTGGGGTTGTAAATATTTCCAGCTATTAGTTTAAAGGAATAATGTATCCAACATCAATATATACCGCAGTTTATGAGAATTTTTGACGATACATTTCAAGAATTTTAGGTAATTTTTTTGTTTTAGACCATTTTTTTCAAGGAATTATGTGTTTACATCAAGATATTCCAGTATATATGGGGATCTTTGATATTTTTGATCATAATTATCAAGGATTATTGGGGTTGTAATTATTTCCGACTTTTTTTTCAAGTAATTTGTGTCTTACACCAAGATATTCAAGCGCATATGGGAATCTTTGATAAGTTTTATCAAGATTTCCAAGGATTTTTGGGGTTGTAAATATTTCCAGCTATTAGTTTAAAGGAATTATGTGTTTTACATCAAGATATTCCAGTATATATGGGGATCTTTGATATTTTTGATCATAATTATCAAGGATTATTGGGGTTGTAATTATTTCCGACTTTTTTTTCAAGTAATTTGTGTCTTACACCAAGTTATTCAAGCGCATTTGGGAATCTTTGATAAGTTTTATCAAGATTTCCAAGGATTTTTGGGGTTGTAAATATTTCCAGCTATCAGTTTAAAGGAATTATGTATCCAACATCAATATATACCGCTGTTTATGAGAATTTTTGACGATACATTTCAAGAATTTTAGGTAATTTTATTGTTTTAGACCATTTTTTCAAGGAATTATGTGTTCTGCATCAAGATATTCCAGCATTTATGGGGATCTTTGATATTTTTGATCATAATTATCAAGGATTATTGGGGTTGTAATTATTTCCGACTTTTTTTTCAAGTAATTTGTGTCTTACACCAAGTTATTCAAGCGCATTTGGGAATCTTTGATAAGTTTTATCAAGATTTCCAAAGATTTTTGGGGTTGTAAATATTTCCAGCTATTAGTTTAAAGGAATTATGTGTCCTACATCTAGATATTCAAAAGTTTTTGGGAATTTTACTTCAATTTTATCAGTATTTTAGAAAATTAACAAATAATAGACCCATAATTTCAAGGAGTTTAGTGTCTCACACCAAAGAAATCAAGCATTTTTGGGGATGTTTGATATTTACGACCAATATTGTCAAGATTTATTTGGGATGTATTTTTTCCGGCTTTTGTTTTCAAGGAATATTTTCTCTGAGACAAATATATTAATCCGTATATGGTGATTTTTGATAGTTTTATGAAGATTTCCAAGGATTCTTGGGGTTGTAACTATTTCCAACTATTATTTTCAAGGAATAATGTGTCCTACATCAAGATATTCAAGCGCTTTTTGGGATATTTAATATTTTTAATCACGAATTTCAAGGATCCTTGGGGTTGTAAATATTTCCAGCTATTAGTTTAAAGGAATTATGTATCCAACATCAATATATACCGGTGTTTATGAGAATTTTTGACGATACATTTCAAGAATTTTAGGTAATTTTATTGTTTTAGACCATTTTTTTCAAGGAATTATGTGTTCTGCATCAAGATATTCCAGCATTTATGGGGATCTTTGATATTTTTGATCATAATTATCAAGGATTATTGGGGTTGTAATTATTTCCGACTTTTTTTTCAAGTAATTTGTGTCTTACACCAAGATATTCAATCGCATATGGGAATCTTTGATAAGTTTTATCAAGATTTCCAAGGATTTTTGGGGTTGTAAATATTTCCAGCTATTAGTTTAAAGGAATAATGTATCCAACATCAAGATATTCCAGTATATATGGGGATCTTTGATATTTTTGATCATAATTATCAAGGATTATTGGGGTTGTAATTATTTCCGACTTTTTTTTCAAGTAATTTGTGTCTTACACCAAGATATTCAAGCGCATATGGGAATCTTTGATAAGTTTTATCAAGATTTCCAAGGATTTTTGGGGTTGTAAATATTTCCAGCTATTTGTTTAAAGGAATTATGTGTTTTACATCAAGATATTCCAGTATATATGGGGATCTTTGATATTTTTGATCATAATTATCAAGGATTATTGGGGTTGTAATTATTTCCGACTTTTTTTTCAAGTAATTTGTGTCTTACACCAAGATATTCAAGCGCATATGGGAATCTTTGATAAGTTTTATCAAGATTTCCAAGGATTTTTGGGGTTGTAAATATTTCCAGCTATTAGTTTAAAGGAATAATGTATCCAACATCAATATATACCGCAGTTTATGAGAATTTTTGACGATACATTTCAAGAATTTTAGGTAATTTTTTTGTTTTAGACCATTTTTTTCAAGGAATTATGTGTTTTACATCAAGATATTCCAGTATATATGGGGATCTTTGATATTTTTGATCATAATTATCAAGGATTATTGGGGTTGTAATTATTTCCGACTTTTTTTTCAAGTAATTTGTGTCTTACACCAAGATATTCAAGCGCATATGGGAATCTTTGATAAGTTTTATCAAGATTTCCAAGGATTTTTGGGGTTGTAAATATTTCCAGCTATTAGTTTAAAGGAATTATGTATCCAACATCAATATATACCGGTGTTTATGAGAATTTTTGACGATACATTTCAAGAATTTTAGGTAATTTTATTGTTTTAGACCATTTTTTTCAAGGAATTATGTGTTTTGCATCAAGATATTCCAGCATTTATGGGGATCTTTGATATTTTTGATCAAAATTATCAAGGATTATTGGGGTTGTAATTATTTCCGACTTTTTTTTCAAGTAATTTGTGTCTTACACCAAGATATTCAATCGCATATGGGAATCTTTGATAAGTTTTATCAAGATTTCCAAGGATTTTTGGGGTTGTAAATATTTCCAGCTATTAGTTTAAAGGAATTATGTGTTTTACATCAAGATATTCCAGTATATATGGGGATCTTTGATATTTTTGATCATAATTATCAAGGATTATTGGGGTTGTAATTAATTCCGACTTTTTTTTCAAGTAATTTGTGTCTTACACCAAGATATTCAAGCGCATATGGGAATCTTTGATAAGTTTTATCAAGATTTCCAAGGATTTTTGGGGTTGTAAATATTTCCAGCTATTAGTTTAAAGGAATTATGTGTTTTACATCAAGATATTCCAGTATATATGGGGATCTTTGATATTTTTGATCATAATTATCAAGGATTATTGGGGTTGTAATTATTTCCGACTTTTTTTTCAAGTAATTTGTGTCTTACACCAAGATATTCAAGGGCATATGGGAATCTTTGATAAGTTTTATCAAGATTTCCAAGGATTTTTGGGGGTTGTAAATATTTCCAGGTATTAGTTTAAAGGAATTATGTATCCAACATCAATATATACCGCTGTTTATGAGAATTTTTGACGATACATTTCAAGAATTTTAGGTAATTTTATTGTTTTAGACCATTTTTTTCAAGGAATTATGTGTTCTGCATCAAGATATTCCAGCATTTATGGGGATCTTTGATATTTTTGATCATAATTATCAAGGATTATTGGGGTTGTAATTATTTCCGACTTTTTTTTCAAGTAATTTGTGTCTTAAACCAAGATATTCAAGCGCATATGGGAATCTTTGATAAGTTTTATCAAGATTTCCAAGGATTTTTGGGGTTGTAAATATTTCCAGCTATTAGTTTAAAGGAATTATGTGTCCAACATCAAGATATTCCAGTATATATGGGGATCTTTGATATTTTTGATCATAATTATCAAGGATTATTGGGGTTGTAATTATTTCCGACTTTTTTTTCAAGTAATTTGTGTCTTACACCAAGATATTCAAGCGCATATGGGAATCTTTGATAAGTTTTATCAAGATTTCCAAGGATTTTTGGGGTTGTAAATATTTCCAGCTATTAGTTTAAAGGAATAATGTATCCAACATCAATATATACCGCAGTTTATGAGAATTTTTGACGATACATTTCAAGAATTTTAGGTAATTTTTTTGTTTTAGACCATTTTTTTCAAGGAATTATGTGTTTACATCAAGATATTCCAGTATATATGGGGATCTTTGATATTTTTGATCATAATTATCAAGGATTATTGGGGTTGTAATTATTTCCGACTTTTTTTTCAAGTAATTTGTGTCTTACACCAAGATATTCAAGCGCATATGGGAATCTTTGATAAGTTTTATCAAGATTTCCAAGGATTTTTGGGGTTGTAAATATTTCCAGCTATTAGTTTAAAGGAATTATGTGTTTTACATCAAGATATTCCAGTATATATGGGGATCTTTGATATTTTTGATCATAATTATCAAGGATTATTGGGGTTGTAATTATTTCCGACTTTTTTTTCAAGTAATTTGTGTCTTACACCAAGTTATTCAAGCGCATTTGGGAATCTTTGATAAGTTTTATCAAGATTTCCAAGGATTTTTGGGGTTGTAAATATTTCCAGCTATCAGTTTAAAGGAATTATGTATCCAACATCAATATATACCGCTGTTTATGAGAATTTTTGACGATACATTTCAAGAATTTTAGGTAATTTTATTGTTTTAGACCATTTTTTCAAGGAATTATGTGTTCTGCATCAAGATATTCCAGCATTTATGGGGATCTTTGATATTTTTGATCATAATTATCAAGGATTATTGGGGTTGTAATTATTTCCGACTTTTTTTTCAAGTAATTTGTGTCTTACACCAAGTTATTCAAGCGCATTTGGGAATCTTTGATAAGTTTTATCAAGATTTCCAAAGATTTTTGGGGTTGTAAATATTTCCAGCTATTAGTTTAAAGGAATTATGTGTCCTACATCTAGATATTCAAAAGTTTTTGGGAATTTTACTTCAATTTTATCAGTATTTTAGAAAATTAACAAATAATAGACCCATAATTTCAAGGAGTTTAGTGTCTCACACCAAAGAAATCAAGCATTTTTGGGGATGTTTGATATTTACGACCAATATTGTCAAGATTTATTTGGGATGTATTTTTTCCGGCTTTTGTTTTCAAGGAATATTTTCTCTGAGACAAATATATTAATCCGTATATGGTGATTTTTGATAGTTTTATGAAGATTTCCAAGGATTCTTGGGGTTGTAACTATTTCCAACTATTATTTTCAAGGAATAATGTGTCCTACATCAAGATATTCAAGCGCTTTTTGGGATATTTAATATTTTTAATCACGAATTTCAAGGATCCTTGGGGTTGTAAATATTTCCAGCTATTAGTTTAAAGGAATTATGTATCCAACATCAATATATACCGGTGTTTATGAGAATTTTTGACGATACATTTCAAGAATTTTAGGTAATTTTATTGTTTTAGACCATTTTTTTCAAGGAATTATGTGTTCTGCATCAAGATATTCCAGCATTTATGGGGATCTTTGATATTTTTGATCATAATTATCAAGGATTATTGGGGTTGTAATTATTTCCGACTTTTTTTTCAAGTAATTTGTGTCTTACACCAAGATATTCAATCGCATATGGGAATCTTTGATAAGTTTTATCAAGATTTCCAAGGATTTTTGGGGTTGTAAATATTTCCAGCTATTAGTTTAAAGGAATAATGTATCCAACATCAAGATATTCCAGTATATATGGAGATCTTTGATATTTTTGATCATAATTATCAAGGATTATTGGGGTTGTAATTATTTCCGACTTTTTTTTCAAGTAATTTGTGTCTTACACCAAGATATTCAAGCGCATATGGGAATCTTTGATAAGTTTTATCAAGATTTCCAAGGATTTTTGGGGTTGTAAATATTTCCAGCTATTTGTTTAAAGGAATTATGTGTTTTACATCAAGATATTCCAGTATATATGGGGATCTTTGATATTTTTGATCATAATTATCAAGGATTATTGGGGTTGTAATTATTTCCGACTTTTTTTTCAAGTAATTTGTGTCTTACACCAAGATATTCAAGCGCATATGGGAATCTTTGATAAGTTTTATCAAGATTTCCAAGGATTTTTGGGGTTGTAAATATTTCCAGCTATTAGTTTAAAGGAATTATGTGTTTTACATCAAGATATTCCAGTATATATGGGTGTCTTTGATATTTTTGATCATAATTATCAAGGAATATTGGGGTTGTAATTATTTCCGACTTTTTTTTCAAGTAATTTGTGTTTACACCAAGTTATTCAAGCACATATGGGAATGTTTGATAAGTTTTATCAAGATTTCCAAGGATTTTTGGGGTTGTAAATATTTCCGGCTATTATTTTCAAGGAATAATGTATCCAACATCAATATATACCGGTGTTTATGAGAATTTTTGACGATACATTTCAAGAATTTTAGGTAATTTTATTGTTTTAGACCATTTTTTTCAAGGAATTATGTGTTTTGCATCAAGATATTCCAGCATTTATGGGGATCTTTGATATTTTTGATCATAATTATCAAGGATTATTGGGGTTGTAATTATTTCCGACTTTTTTTTCAAGTAATATGTGTCTTACACCAAGATATTCAATCGCATATGGGAATCTTTGATAAGTTTTATCAAGATTTCCAAGGATTTTTGGGGTTGTAAATATTTCCAGCTATTAGTTTAAAGGAATTATGTGTTTTACATCAAGATATTCCAGTATATATGGGGATCTTTGATATTTTTGATCATAATTATCAAGGATTATTGGGGTTGTAATTATTTCCGACTTTTTTTTCAAGTAATTTGTGTCTTACACCAAGATATTCAAGCGCATATGGGAATCTTTGATAAGTTTTATCAAGATTTCCAAGGATTTTTGGGGTTGTAAATATTTCCAGCTATTAGTTTAAAGGAATTATGTGTTTTACATCAAGATATTCCAGTAAATATGGGTGTCTTTGATATTTTTGATCATAATTATCAAGGAATATTGGGGTTGTAATTATTTCCGACTTTTTTTTCAAGTAATTTGTGTCTTATACCAAGTTATTCAAGCGCATATGGGAATCTTTGATAAGTTTTATCAAGATTTCCAAGGATTTTTGGGGTTGTAAATATTTCCAGCTATTAGTTTAAAGGAATTATGTATCCAACATCAATATATACCGCTGTTTATGAGAATTTTTGACGATACATTTCAAGAATTTTAGGTAATTTTTTTGTTTTAGACCATTTTTTTCAAGGAATTATGTGTCCTACATCTAGATATTCAAAAGTTTTTGGGAATTTTACTTCAATTTTATCAGTATTTTAGAAAATTAACAAATAATAGACCCATAATTTCAAGGAGTTTAGTGTCTCACACCAAAGAAATCAAGCATTTTTGGGGATGTTTGATATTTACGACCAATATTGTCAAGATTTATTTGGGATGTATTTTTTCCGGCTTTTGTTTTCAAGGAATATTTTCTCTGAGACAAATATATTAATCCGTATATGGTGATTTTTGATAGTTTTATGAAGATTTCCAAGGATTCTTGGGGTTGTAACTATTTCCAACTATTATTTTCAAGGAATAATGTGTCCTACATCAAGATATTCAAGCGCTTTTTGGGATATTTAATATTTTTAATCACGAATTTCAAGGATCCTTGGGGTTGTATATATTTACGGCTATTATTTTCAAGGAATAATGCATCCAACATGAATATATACCGCAGTTTATGAGAATTTTTGACGATACATTTCAAGAATTTTTAGGTAATTTTTTTGTTTTAGACCATTTTTTTCAAGGAATTATGTGTTTTACATCAAGATATTCCAGTATATATGGGGATCTTTGATATTTTTGATCATAATTATCAAGGATTATTGGGGTTGTAATTATTTCCGACTTTTTTTTCAAGTAATTTGTGTCTTACACCAAGATATTCAAGCGCATATT
The DNA here is from genome assembly GCF_020882245.1 of Rhopalosiphum padi. Lineage (NCBI taxonomy): Eukaryota > Metazoa > Arthropoda > Insecta > Hemiptera > Aphididae > Rhopalosiphum > Rhopalosiphum padi. The sequence continues at coordinate 9,076,668 of NC_083599.1, forward strand.
GGAATCTTTGATAAGTTTTATCAAGATTTCCAAGGATTTTTGGGGTTGTAAATATTTCCAGCTATTAGTTTAAAGGAATTATGTATCCAACATCAATATATACCGGTGTTTATGAGAATTTTTGACGATACATTTCAAGAATTTTAGGTAATTTTATTGTTTTAGACCATTTTTTTCAAGGAATTATGTGTTCTGCATCAAGATATTCCAGCATTTATGGGGATCTTTGATATTTTTGATCATAATTATCAAGGATTATTGGGGTTGTAATTATTTCCGACTTTTTTTTCAAGTAATTTGTGTCTTACACCAAGATATTCAATCGCATATGGGAATCTTTGATAAGTTTTATCAAGATTTCCAAGGATTTTTGGGGTTGTAAATATTTCCAGCTATTAGTTTAAAGGAATAATGTATCCAACATCAAGATATTCCAGTATATATGGGGATCTTTGATATTTTTGATCATAATTATCAAGGATTATTGGGGTTGTAATTATTTCCGACTTTTTTTTCAAGTAATTTGTGTCTTACACCAAGATATTCAAGCGCATATGGGAATCTTTGATAAGTTTTATCAAGATTTCCAAGGATTTTTGGGGTTGTAAATAATTCCAGCTATTTGTTTAAAGGAATTATGTGTTTTACATCAAGATATTCCAGTATATATGGGGATCTTTGATATTTTTGATCATAATTATCAAGGATTATTGGGGTTGTAATTATTTCCGACTTTTTTTTCAAGTAATTTGTGTCTTACACCAAGATATTCAAGCGCATATGGGAATCTTTGATAAGTTTTATCAAGATTTCTAAGGATTTTTGGGGTTGTAAATATTTCCAGCTATTAGTTTAAAGGAATTATGTGTTTTACATCAAGATATTCCAGTATATATGGGTGTCTTTGATATTTTTGATCATAATTATCAAGGAATATTGGGGTTGTAATTATTTCCGACTTTTTTTTCAAGTAATTTGTGTTTACACCAAGTTATTCAAGCACATATGGGAATGTTTGATAAGTTTTATCAAGATTTCCAAGGATTTTTGGGGTTGTAAATATTTCCGGCTATTATTTTCAAGGAATAATGTATCCAACATCAATATATACCGGTGTTTATGAGAATTTTTGACGATACATTTCAAGAATTTTAGGTAATTTTATTGTTTTAGACCATTTTTTTCAAGGAATTATGTGTTTTGCATCAAGATATTCCAGCATTTATGGGGATCTTTGATATTTTTGATCATAATTATCAAGGATTATTGGGGTTGTAATTATTTCCGACTTTTTTTTCAAGTAATATGTGTCTTACACCAAGATATTCAATCGCATATGGGAATCTTTGATAAGTTTTATCAAGATTTCCAAGGATTTTTGGGGTTGTAAATATTTCCAGCTATTAGTTTAAAGGAATTATGTGTTTTACATCAAGATATTCCAGTATATATGGGGATCTTTGATATTTTTGATCATAATTATCAAGGATTATTGGGGTTGTAATTATTTCCGACTTTTTTTTCAAGTAATTTGTGTCTTACACCAAGATATTCAAGCGCATATGGGAATCTTTGATAAGTTTTATCAAGATTTCCAAGGATTTTTGGGGTTGTAAATATTTCCAGCTATTAGTTTAAAGGAATTATGTGTTTTACATCAAGATATTCCAGTATATATGGGTGTCTTTGATATTTTTGATCATAATTATCAAGGAATATTGGGGTTGTAATTATTTCCGACTTTTTTTTCAAGTAATTTGTGTCTTATACCAAGTTATTCAAGCGCATATGGGAATCTTTGATAAGTTTTATCAAGATTTCCAAGGATTTTTGGGGTTGTAAATATTTCCAGCTATTAGTTTAAAGGAATTATGTATCCAACATCAATATATACCGGTGTTTATGAGAATTTTTGACGATACATTTCAAGAATTTTAGGTAATTTTTTTGTTTTAGACCATTTTTTTCAAGGAATTATGTGTTTTACATCAAGATATTCCAGTATATATGGGGATCTTTGATATTTTTGATCATAATTATCAAGGATTATTGGGGTTGTAATTATTTCCGACTTTTTTTTCAAGTAATTTGTGTCTTACACCAAGATATTCAAGCGCATATGGGAATCTTTGATAAGTTTTATCAAGATTTCCAAGGATTTTTGGGGTTGTAAATATTTCCAGCTATTAGTTTAAAGGAATTATGTGTTTTACATCAAGATATTCCAGTATATATGGGTGTCTTTGATATTTTTGATCATAATTATCAAGGAATATTGGGGTTGTAATTATTTCCGACTTTTTTTTCAAGTAATTTGTGTTTACACCAAGTTATTCAAGCACATATGGGAATGTTTGATAAGTTTTATCAAGATTTCCAAGGATTTTTGGGGTTGTAAATATTTCCGGCTATTATTTTCAAGGAATAATGTATCCAACATCAATATATACCGGTGTTTATGAGAATTTTTGACGATACATTTCAAGAATTTTAGGTAATTTTATTGTTTTAGACCATTTTTTTCAAGGAATTATGTGTTTTGCATCAAGATATTCCAGCATTTATGGGGATCTTTGATATTTTTGATCATAATTATCAAGGATTATTGGGGTTGTAATTATTTCCGACTTTTTTTTCAAGTAATTTGTGTCTTACACCAAGATATTCAATCGCATATGGGAATCTTTGATAAGTTTTATCAAGATTTCCAAGGATTTTTGGGGTTGTAAATATTTCCAGCTATTAGTTTAAAGGAATTATGTGTTTTACATCAAGATATTCCAGTATATATGGGGATCTTTGATATTTTTGATCATAATTATCAAGGATTATTGGGGTTGTAATTATTTCCGACTTTTTTTTCAAGTAATTTGTGTCTTACACCAAGATATTCAAGCGCATATGGGAATCTTTGATAAGTTTTATCAAGATTTCCAAGGATTTTTGGGGTTGTAAATATTTCCAGCTATTAGTTTAAAGGAATTATGTGTTTTACATCAAGATATTCCAGTATATATGGGTGTCTTTGATATTTTTGATCATAATTATCAAGGAATATTGGGGTTGTAATTATTTCCGACTTTTTTTTCAAGTAATTTGTGTCTTACACCAAGTTATTCAAGCGCATATGGGAATCTTTGATAAGTTTTATCAAGATTTCCAAGGATTTTTGGGGTTGTAAATATTTCCAGCTATTAGTTTAAAGGAATTATGTGTTTTACATCAAGATATTCCAGTATATATGGGGATCTTTGATATTTTTGATCATAATTATCAAGGATTATTGGGGTTGTAATTATTTCCGACTTTTTTTTCAAGTAATTTGTGTCTTACACCAAGATATTCAAGCGCATATGGGAATCTTTGATAAGTTTTATCAAGATTTCCAAGGATTTTTGGGGTTGTAAATATTTCCAGCTATTAGTTTAAAGGAATTATGTGTTTTACATCAAGATATTCCAGTATATATGGGTGTCTTTGATATTTTTGATCATAATTATCAAGGAATATTGGGGTTGTAATTATTTCCGACTTTTTTTTCAAGTAATTTGTGTCTTATACCAAGTTATTCAAGCGCATATGGGAATCTTTGATAAGTTTTATCAAGATTTCCAAGGATTTTTGGGGTTGTAAATATTTCCAGCTATTAGTTTAAAGGAATTATGTGTTTTACATCAAGATATTCCAGTATATATGGGGATCTTTGATATTTTTGATCATAATTATCAAGGATTATTGGGGTTGTAATTATTTCCGACTTTTTTTTCAAGTAATTTGTGTCTTACACCAAGATATTCAAGCGCATATGGGAATCTTTGATAAGTTTTATCAAGATTTCCAAGGATTTTTGGGGTTGTAAATATTTCCAGCTATTAGTTTAAAGGAATTATGTGTTTTACATCAAGATATTCCAGTATATATGGGTGTCTTTGATATTTTTGATCATAATTATCAAGGAATATTGGGGTTGTAATTATTTCCGACTTTTTTTTCAAGTAATTTGTGTCTTATAGCAAGTTATTCAAGCGCATATGGGAATCTTTGATAAGTTTTATCAAGATTTCCAAGGATTTTTGGGGTTGTAAATATTTCCAGCTATTAGTTTAAAGGAATTATGTATCCAACATCAATATATACCGCTGTTTATGAGAATTTTTGACGATACATTTCAAGAATTTTAGGTAATTTTATTGTTTTAGACCATTTTTTTCAAGGAATTATGTGTTCTGCATCAAGATATTCCAGCATTTATGGGGATCTTTGATATTTTTGATCATAATTATCAAGGATTATTGGGGTTGTAATTATTTCCGACTTTTTTTTCAAGTAATTTGTGTCTTAAACCAAGATATTCAAGCGCATATGGGAATCTTTGATAAGTTTTATCAAGATTTCCAAGGATTTTTGGGGTTGTAAATATTTCCAGCTATTAGTTTAAAGGAATAATGTATCCAACATCAATATATACCGCTGTTTATGAGAATTTTTGACGATACATTTCAAGAATTTTAGGTAATTTTTTTGTTTTAGACCATTTTTTTCAAGGAATTATGTGTTTACATCAAGATATTCCAGTATATATGGGGATCTTTGATATTTTTGATCATAATTATCAAGGATTATTGGGGTTGTAATTATTTCCGACTTTTTTTTCAAGTAATTTGTGTCTTACACCAAGATATTCAATCGCATATGGGAATCTTTGATAAGTTTTATCAAGATTTCCAAGGATTTTTGGGGTTGTAAATATTTCCAGCTATTAGTTTAAAGGAATAATGTATCCAACATCAAGATATTCCAGTATATATGGGGATCTTTGATATTTTTGATCATAATTATCAAGGATTATTGGGGTTGTAATTATTTCCGACTTTTTTTTCAAGTAATTTGTGTCTTACACCAAGTTATTCAAGCGCATATGGGAATCGTTGATAAGTTTTATCAAGATTTCCAAAGATTTTTGGGGTTGTAAATATTTCCAGCTATTAGTTTAAAGGAATAATGTATCCAACATCAATATATACCGCAGTTTATGAGAATTTTTGACGATACATTTCAAGAATTTTAGGTAATTTTTTTGTTTTAGACCATTTTTTTCAAGGAATTATGTGTTTTACATCAAGATATTCCAGTATATATGGGGATCTTTGATATTTTTGATCATAATTATCAAGGATTATTGGGGTTGTAATTATTTCCGACTTTTTTTTCAAGTAATTTGTGTCTTACACCAAGATATTCAAGCGCATATGGGAATCTTTGATAAGTTTTATCAAGATTTCCAAGGATTTTTGGGGTTGTAAATATTTCCAGCTATTAGTTTAAAGGAATTATGTGTTTTACATCAAGATATTCCAGCATATATGGGGATCTTTGATATTTTTGATCATAATTATCAAGAATTATTGGGGTTGTAAATATTTCCGACTTTTTTTTCAAGTAATTTGTGTCTTACACCAAGATATTCAAGCGCATATGGGAATCTTTGATAAGTTTTATCAAGATTTCCAAGGATTTTTGGGGTTGTAAATATTTCCAGCTATTAGTTTAAAGGAATAATGTATCCAACATCAATATATACCGCAGTTTATGAGAATTTTTGACGATACATTTCAAGAATTTTAGGTAATTTTTTTGTTTTAGACCATTTTTTTCAAGGAATTATGTGTTTTACATCAAGATATTCCAGTATATATGGGGATCTTTGATATTTTTGATCATAATTATCAAGGATTATTGGGGTTGTAATTATTTCCGACTTTTTTTTCAAGTAATTTGTGTCTTACACCAAGATATTCAAGCGCATATGGGAATCTTTGATAAGTTTTATCAAGATATCCAAGGATTTTTGGGGTTGTAAATATTTCCAGCTATTAGTTTAAAGGAATAATGTATCCAACATCAAGATATTCCAGTATATATGGGGATCTTTGATATTTTTGAACATAATTATCAAGGATTATTGGGGTTGTTATTATTTCCGACTTTTTTTTCAAGTAATTTGTGTCTTACACCAAGATATTCAAGCGCATATGGGAATCTTTGATAAGTTTTATCAAGATTTCCAAGGATTTTTGGGGTTGTAAATATTTCCAGCTATTAGTTTAAAGGAATAATGTATCCAACATCAAGATATTCCAGTATATATGGGGATCTTTGATATTTTTGAACATAATTATCAAGGATTATTGGGGTTGTAATTATTTCCGACTTTTTTTTCAAGTAATTTGTGTCTTACACCAAGATATTCAAGCGCATATGGGAATCTTTGATAAGTTTTATCAAGATTTCCAAGGATTTTTGGGGTTGTAAATATTTCCAGCTATTAGTTTAAAGGAATAATGTATCCAACATCAATATATACCGGTGTTTATGAGAATTTTTGACGATACATTTCAAGAATTTTAGGTAATTTTATTGTTTTAGACCATTTTTTTCAAGGAATTATGTGTTCTGCATCAAGATATTCCAGCATTTATAGGGATCTTTGATATTTTTGATCATAATTATCAATGATTATTGGGGTTGTAATTATTTCCGACTTTTTTTTCAAGTAATTTGTGTCTTACACCAAGATATTCAATCGCATATGGGAATCTTTGATAAGTTTTATCAAGATTTCCAAGGATTTTTGGGGGTTGTAAATATTTCCAGCTATTAGTTTAAAGGAATAATGTATCCAACATCAATATATACCGCTGTTTATGAGAATTTTTGACGATACATTTCAAGAATTTTAGGTAATTTTCTTGTTTTAGACCATTTTTTTCAAGGAATTATGTGTTTTACATCAAGATATTCCAGTATATATGGGGATCTTTGATATTTTTGATCATAATTATCAAGGATTATTGGGGTTGTAATTATTTCCGACTTTTTTTTCAAGTAATTTGTGTCTTACACCAAGATATTCAAGCGCATTTGGGAATCTTTGATAAGTTTTATCAAGATTTCCAAGGATTTTTGGGGTTGTAAATATTTCCAGCTATTAGTTTAAAGGAATTATGTGTTTTACATCAAGATATTCCAGCATATATGGGGATCTTTGATATTTTTGATCATAATTATCAAGAATTATTGGGGTTGTAAATATTTCCGACTTTTTTTTCAAGTAATTTGTGTCTTACACCAAGATATTCAAGCGCATATGGGAATCTTTGATAAGTTTTATCAAGATTTCCAAGGATTTTTGGGGTTGTAAATATTTCCAGCTATAGTTTAAAGGAATTATGTGTTTTACATCAAGATATTCAGGTATATATGGGTGTCTTTGATATTTTTGATCATAATTATCAAGGAATATTGGGGTTGTAATTATTTCCGACTTTTTTTTCAAGTAATTTGTGTCTCACACCAAGATATTCAATCGCATATGGGAATCTTCGATAAGTTTTATCAATATTTCCAAGGATTTTTGGGGTTGTAAATATTTCCAGCTATTAGTTTAAAGGAATAATGTATCCAACATCAAGATATTCCAGTATATATGGGGATCTTTGATATTTTTGATCATAATTATCAAGGATTATTGGAGTTGTAATTATTTCCGACTTTTTTTTCAAGTAATTTGTGTCTTACACCAAGATATTCAAGCGCATATGGGAATCTTTGATAAGTTTTATCAAGATTTCCAAGGATTTTTGGGGTTGTAAATATTTCCAGCTATTAGTTTAAAGGAATAATGTATCCAACATCAATATATACCGCAGTTTATGAGAATTTTTGACGAAACATTTCAAGAATTTTAGGTAATTTTTTTGTTTTAGACCATTTTTTTCAAGGAATTATGTGTTTTACATCAAGATATTCCAGTATATATGGGGATCTTTGATATTTTTGATCATAATTATCAAGGATTATTGGGGTTGTAATTATTTCCGACTTTTTTTTCAAGTAATTTGTGTCTTACACCAAGATATTCAAGCGCATATGGGAATCTTTGATAAGTTTTATCAAGATTTCCAAGGATTTTTGGGGTTGTAAATATTTCCAGCTATTAGTTTAAAGGAATTATGTGTTTTACATCAAGATATTCCAGCATATATGGGGATCTTTGATATTTTTGATCATAATTATCAAGAATTATTGGGGTTGTAAATATTTCCGACTTTTTTTTCAAGTAATTTGTGTCTTACACCAAGATATTCAAGCGCATATGGGAATCTTTGATAAGTTTTATCAAGATTTCCAAGGATTTTTGGGGTTGTAAATATTTCCAGCTATTAGTTTAAAGGAATTATGTGTTTTACATCAAGATATTCCAGTATATATGGGTGTCTTTGATATTTTTGATCATAATTATCAAGGAATATTGGGGTTGTAATTATTTCCGACTTTTTTTTCAAGTAATTTGTGTCTCACACCAAGATATTCAATCGCATATGGGAATCTTCGATAAGTTTTATCAAGATTTCCAAGGATTTTTGGGGTTGTAAATATTTCCAGCTATTAGTTTAAAGGAATAATGTATCCAACATCAAGATATTCCAGTATATATGGGGATCTTTGATATTTTTGATCATAATTATCAAGGATTATTGGAGTTGTAATTATTTCCGACTTTTTTTTCAAGTAATTTGTGTCTTACACCAAGATATTCAAGCGCATATGGGAATCTTTGATAAGTTTTATCAAGATTTCCAAGGATTTTTGGGGTTGTAAATATTTCCAGCTATTAGTTTAAAGGAATAATGTATCCAACATCAATATATACCGCAGTTTATGAGAATTTTTGACGATACATTTCAAGAATTTTAGGTAATTTTTTTGTTTTAGACCATTTTTTTCAAGGAATTATGTGTTTTACATCAAGATATTCCAGTATATATGGGGATCTTTGATATTTTTGATCATAATTATCAAGGATTATTGGGGTTGTAATTATTTCCGACTTTTTTTTCAAGTAATTTGTGTCTTACACCAAGATATTCAAGCGCATATGGGAATCTTTGATAAGTTTTATCAAGATATCCAAGGATTTTTGGGGTTGTAAATATTTCCAGCTATTAGTTTAAAGGAATAATGTTTCCAACATCAAGATATTACAGTATATATGGGGATCTTTGATATTTTTGAACATAATTATCAAGGATTATTGGGGTTGTAATTATTTCCGACTTTTTTTTCAAGTAATTTGTGTCTTACACCAAGATATTCAAGCGCATATGGGAATCTTTGATAAGTTTTATCAAGATTTCCAAGGATTTTTGGGGTTGTAAATATTTCCAGCTATTAGTTTAAAGGAATAATGTATCCAACATCAATATATACCGGTGTTTATGAGAATTTTTGACGATACATTTCAAGAATTTTAGGTAATTTTATTGTTTTAGACCATTTTTTTCAAGGAATTATGTGTTCTGCATCAAGATATTCCAGCATTTATAGGGATCTTTGATATTTTTGATCATAATTATCAATGATTATTGGGGTTGTAATTATTTCCGACTTTTTTTTCAAGTAATTTGTGTCTTACACCAAGATATTCAATCGCATATGGGAATCTTTGATAAGTTTTATCAAGATTTCCAAGGATTTTTGGGGTTGTAAATATTTCCAGCTATTAGTTTAAAGGAATAATGTATCCAACATCAATATATACCGCAGTTTATGAGAATTTTTGACGATACATTTCAAGAATTTTAGGTAATTTTTTTGTTTTAGACCATTTTTTTCAAGGAATTATGTGTTTTACATCAAGATATTCCAGTATATATGGGGATCTTTGATGTTTTTGATCATAATTATCAAGGATTATTGGGGTTGTAATTATTTCCGACTTTTTTTTCAAGTAATTTGTGTCTTACACCAAGATATTCAAGCGCATATGGGAATCTTTGATAAGTTTTATCAAGATTTCCAAGGATTTTTGGGGTTGTAAATATTTCCAGCTATTAGTTTAAAGGAATTATGTGTTTTACATCAAGATATTCCAGCATATATGGGGATCTTTGATATTTTTGATCATAATTATCAAGAATTATTGGGGTTGTAAATATTTCCGACTTTTTTTTCAAGTAATTTGTGTCTTACACCAAGATATTCAAGCGCATATGGGAATCTTTGATAAGTTTTATCAAGATTTCCAAGGATTTTTGGGGTTGTAAATATTTCCAGCTATTAGTTTAAAGGAATTATGTGTTTTACATCAAGATATTCCAGTATATATGGGTGTCTTTGATATTTTTGATCATAATTATCAAGGAATATTGGGGTTGTAATTATTTCCGACTTTTTTTTCAAGTAATTTGTGTCTCACACCAAGATATTCAATCGCATATGGGAATCTTTGATAAGTTTTATCAAGATTTCCAAGGATTTTTGGGGTTGTAAATATTTCCAGCTATTAGTTTAAAGGAATAATGTATCCAACATCAAGATATTCCAGTATATATGGGGATCTTTGATATTTTTGATCATAATTATCAAGGATTATTGGAGTTGTAATTATTTCCGACTTTTTTTTCAAGTAATTTGTGTCTTACACCAAGATATTCAAGCGCATATGGGAATCTTTGATAAGTTTTATCAAGATTTCCAAGGATTTTTGGGGTTGTAAATATTTCCAGCTATTAGTTTAAAGGAATAATGTATCCAACATCAATATATACCGCAGTTTATGAGAATTTTTGACGATACATTTCAAGAATTTTAGGTAATTTTTTTGTTTTAGACCATTTTTTTCAAGGAATTATGTGTTTTACATCAAGATATTCCAGTATATATGGGGATCTTTGATATTTTTGATCATAATTATCAAGGATTATTGGGGTTGTAATTATTTCCGACTTTTTTTTCAAGTAATTTGTGTCTTACACCAAGATATTCAAGCGCATATGGGAATCTTTGATAAGTTTTATCAAGATTTCCAAGGATTTTTGGGGTTGTAAATATTTCCAGCTATTAGTTTAAAGGAATTATGTGTTTTACATCAAGATATTCCAGTATATATGGGTGTCTTTGATATTTTTGATCATAATTATCAAGGAATATTGGGGTTGTAATTATTTCCGACTTTTTTTTCAAGTAATTTGTGTTTACACCAAGTTATTCAAGCACATATGGGAATGTTTGATAAGTTTTATCAAGATTTCCAAGGATTTTTGGGGTTGTAAATATTTCCGGCTATTATTTTCAAGGAATAATGTATCCAACATCAATATATACCGGTGTTTATGAGAATTTTTGACGATACATTTCAAGAATTTTAGGTAATTTTATTGTTTTAGACCATTTTTTTCAAGGAATTATGTGTTTTGCATCAAGATATTCCAGCATTTATGGGGATCTTTGATATTTTTGATCATAATTATCAAGGATTATTGGGGTTGTAATTATTTCCGACTTTTTTTTCAAGTAATATGTGTCTTACACCAAGATATTCAATCGCATATGGGAATCTTTGATAAGTTTTATCAAGATTTCCAAGGATTTTTGGGGTTGTAAATATTTCCAGCTATTAGTTTAAAGGAATTATGTGTTTTACATCAAGATATTCCAGTATATATGGGGATCTTTGATATTTTTGATCATAATTATCAAGGAATATTGGGGTTGTAATTATTTCCGACTTTTTTTTCAAGTAATTTGTGTCTTACACCAAGTTATTCAAGCGCATATGGGAATCTTTGATAAGTTTTATCAAGATTTCCAAGGATTTTTGGGGTTGTAAATATTTCCAGCTATTAGTTTAAAGGAATTATGTATCCAACATCAATATATACCGCTGTTTATGAGAATTTTTGACGATACATTTCAAGAATTTTAGGTAATTTTTTTGTTTTAGACCATTTTTTTCAAGGAATTATGTGTTTTACATCAAGATATTCCAGTATATATGGGGATCTTTGATATTTTTGATCATAATTATCAAGGATTATTGGGGTTGTAATTATTTCCGACTTTTTTTTCAAGTAATATGTGTCTTACACCAAGATATTCAATCGCATATGGGAATCTTTGATAAGTTTTATCAAGATTTCCAAGGATTTTTGGGGTTGTAAATATTTCCAGCTATTAGTTTAAAGGAATTATGTGTTTTACATCAAGATATTCCAGTATATATGGGGATCTTTGATATTTTTGATCATAATTATCAAGGATTATTGGGGTTGTAATTATTTCCGACTTTTTTTTCAAGTAATTTGTGTCTTACACCAAGATATTCAAGCGCATATGGGAATCTTTGATAAGTTTTATCAAGATTTCCAAGGATTTTTGGGGTTGTAAATATTTCCAGCTATTAGTTTAAAGGAATTATGTGTTTTACATCAAGATATTCCAGTATATATGGGGATCTTTGATATTTTTGATCATAATTATCAAGAATTATTGGGGTTGTAAATATTTCCGACTTTTTTTTCAAGTAATTTGTGTCTTACACCAAGATATTCAAGCGCATATGGGAATCTTTGATAAGTTTTATCAAGATTTCCAAGGATTTTTGGGGTTGTAAATATTTCCAGCTCTTAGTTTAAAGGAATTATGTGTTTTACATCAAGATATTCCAGTATATATGGGTGTCTTTGATATTTTTGATCATAATTATCAAGGAATATTGGGGTTGTAATTATTTCCGACTTTTTTTTCAAGTAATTTGTGTCTCACACCAAGATATTCAATCGCATATGGGAATCTTCGATAAGTTTTATCAAGATTTCCAAGGATTTTTGGGGTTGTAAATATTTCCAGCTATTAGTTTAAAGGAATAATGTATCCAACATCAAGATATTCCAGTATATATGGGGATCTTTGATATTTTTGATCATAATTATCAAGGATTATTGGAGTTGTAATTATTTCCGACTTTTTTTTCAAGTAATTTGTGTCTTACACCAAGATATTCAAGCGCATATGGGAATCTTTGATAAGTTTTATCAAGATTTCCAAGGATTTTTGGGGTTGTAAATATTTCCAGCTATTAGTTTAAAGGAATAATGTATCCAACATCAATATATACCGCAGTTTATGAGAATTTTTGACGATACATTTCAAGAATTTTAGGTAATTTTTTTGTTTTAGACCATTTTTTTCAAGGAATTATGTGTTTTACATCAAGATATTCCAGTATATATGGGGATCTTTGATATTTTTGATCATAATTATCAAGGATTATTGGGGTTGTAATTATTTCCGACTTTTTTTTCAAGTAATTTGTGTCTTACACCAAGATATTCAAGCGCATATGGGAATCTTTGATAAGTTTTATCAAGATATCCAAGGATTTTTGGGGTTGTAAATATTTCCAGCTATTAGTTTAAAGGAATAATGTATCCAACATCAAGATATTCCAGTATATATGGGGATCTTTGATATTTTTGAACATAATTATCAAGGATTATTGGGGTTGTTATTATTTCCGACTTTTTTTTCAAGTAATTTGTGTCTTACACCAAGATATTCAAGCGCATATGGGAATCTTTGATAAGTTTTATCAAGATTTCCAAGGATTTTTGGGGTTGTAAATATTTCCAGCTATTAGTTTAAAGGAATAATGTATCCAACATCAAGATATTCCAGTATATATGGGGATCTTTGATATTTTTGAACATAATTATCAAGGATTATTGGGGTTGTAATTATTTCCGACTTTTTTTTCAAGTAATTTGTGTCTTACACCAAGATATTCAAGCGCATATGGGAATCTTTGATAAGTTTTATCAAGATTTCCAAGGATTTTTGGGGTTGTAAATATTTCCAGCTATTAGTTTAAAGGAATAATGTATCCAACATCAATATATACCGGTGTTTATGAGAATTTTTGACGATACATTTCAAGAATTTTAGGTAATTTTATTGTTTTAGACCATTTTTTTCAAGGAATTATGTGTTCTGCATCAAGATATTCCAGCATTTATAGGGATCTTTGATATTTTTGATCATAATTATCAATGATTATTGGGGTTGTAATTATTTCCGACTTTTTTTTCAAGTAATTTGTGTCTTACACCAAGATATTCAATCGCATATGGGAATCTTTGATAAGTTTTATCAAGATTTCCAAGGATTTTTGGGGTTGTAAATATTTCCAGCTATTAGTTTAAAGGAATAATGTATCCAACATCAAGATATTCCAGTATATATGGGGATCTTTGATATTTTTGATCATAATTATCAAGGAATATTGGGGTTGTAATTATTTCCGACTTTTTTTTCAAGTAATTTGTGTCTTACACCAAGTTATTCAAGCGCATATGGGAATCGTTGATAAGTTTTATCAAGATTTCCAAAGATTTTTGGGGTTGTAAATATTTCCAGCTATTAGTTTAAAGGAATAATGTATCCAACATCAATATATACCGCAGTTTATGAGAATTTTTGACGATACATTTCAAGAATTTTAGGTAATTTTTTTGTTTTAGACCATTTTTTTCAAGGAATTATGTGTTTTACATCAAGATATTCCAGTATATATGGGGATCTTTGATATTTTTGATCATAATTATCAAGGATTATTGGGGTTGTAATTATTTCCGACTTTTTTTTCAAGTAATTTGTGTCTTACACCAAGATATTCAAGCGCATATGGGAATCTTTGATAAGTTTTATCAAGATTTCCAAGGATTTTTGGGGTTGTAAATATTTCCAGCTATTAGTTTAAAGGAATTATGTGTTTTACATCAAGATATTCCAGCATATATGGGGATCTTTGATATTTTTGATCATAATTATCAAGAATTATTGGGGTTGTAAATATTTCCGACTTTTTTTTCAAGTAATTTGTGTCTTACACCAAGATATTCAAGCGCATATGGGAATCTTTGATAAGTTTTATCAAGATTTCCAAGGATTTTTGGGGTTGTAAATATTTCCAGCTATTAGTTTAAAGGAATTATGTGTTTTACATCAAGATATTCCAGTATATATGGGTGTCTTTGATATTTTTGATCATAATTATCAAGGAATATTGGGGTTGTAATTATTTCCGACTTTTTTTTCAAGTAATTTGTGTCTCACACCAAGATATTCAAGCGCATATGGGAATCTTTGATAAGTTTTATCAAGATTTCCAAGGATTTTTGGGGTTGTAAATATTTCCAGCTATTAGTTTAAAGGAATTATGTGTTTTACATCAAGATATTCCAGTATATATGGGTGTCTTTGATATTTTTGATCATAATTATCAAGGAATATTGGGGTTGTAATTATTTCCGACTTTTTTTTAAAGTAATTTGTGTTTACACCAAGTTATTCAAGCACATATGGGAATGTTTGATAAGTTTTATCAAGATTTCCAAGGATTTTTGGGGTTGTAAATATTTCCGGCTATTATTTTCAAGGAATAATGTATCCAACATCAATATATACCGGTGTTTATGAGAATTTTTGACGATACATTTCAAGAATTTTAGGTAATTTTATTGTTTTAGACCATTTTTTTCAAGGAATTATGTGTTTTGCATCAAGATATTCCAGCATTTATGGGGATCTTTGATATTTTTGATCATAATTATCAAGGATTATTGGGGTTGTAATTATTTCCGACTTTTTTTTCAAGTAATATGTGTCTTACACCAAGATATTCAATCGCATATGGGAATCTTTGATAAGTTTTATCAAGATTTCCAAGGATTTTTGGGGTTGTAAATATTTCCAGCTATTAGTTTAAAGGAATTATGTGTTTTACATCAAGATATTCCAGTATATATGGGGATCTTTGATATTTTTGATCATAATTATCAAGGATTATTGGGGTTGTAATTATTTCCGACTTTTTTTTCAAGTAATTTGTGTCTTACACCAAGATATTCAAGCGCATATGGGAATCTTTGATAAGTTTTATCAAGATTTCCAAGGATTTTTGGGGTTGTAAATATTTCCAGCTATTAGTTTAAAGGAATTATGTGTTTTACATCAAGATATTCCAGTATATATGGGTGTCTTTGATATTTTTGATCATAATTATCAAGGAATATTGGGGTTGTAATTATTTCCGACTTTTTTTTCAAGTAATTTGTGTCTTATACCAAGTTATTCAAGCGCATATGGGAATCTTTGATAAGTTTTATCAAGATTTCCAAGGATTTTTGGGGTTGTAAATATTTCCAGCTATTAGTTTAAAGGAATTATGTATCCAACATCAATATATACCGCTGTTTATGAGAATTTTTGACGATACATTTCAAGAATTTTAGGTAATTTTTTTGTTTTAGACCATTTTTTTCAAGGAATTATGTGTTTTACATCAAGATATTCCAGTATATATGGGGATCTTTGATATTTTTGATCATAATTATCAAGGATTATTGGGGTTGTAATTATTTCCGACTTTTTTTTCAAGTAATTTGTGTCTTACACCAAGATATTCAAGCGCATATGGGAATCTTTGATAAGTTTTATCAAGATTTCCAAGGATTTTTGGGGTTGTAAATATTTCCAGCTATTAGTTTAAAGGAATTATGTATCCAACATCAATATATACCGGTGTTTATGAGAATTTTTGACGATACATTTCAAGAATTTTAGGTAATTTTATTGTTTTAGACCATTTTTTTCAAGGAATTATGTGTTTTGCATCAAGATATTCCAGCATTTATGGGGATCTTTGATATTTTTGATCATAATTATCAAGGATTATTGGGGTTGTAATTATTTCCGACTTTTTTTTCAAGTAATTTGTGTCTTACACCAAGATATTCAATCGCATATGGGAATCTTTGATAAGTTTTATCAAGATTTCCAAGGATTTTTGGGGGTTGTAAATATTTCCAGCTATTAGTTTAAAGGAATTATGTATCCAACATCAATATATACCGCTGTTTATGAGAATTTTTGACGATACATTTCAAGAATTTTAGGTAATTTTATTGTTTTAGACCATTTTTTTCAAGGAATTATGTGTTCTGCATTAAGATATTCCAGCATTTATGGGGATCTTTGATATTTTTGATCATAATTATCAAGGATTATTGGGGTTGTAATTATTTCCGACTTTTTTTTTCAAGTAATTTGTGTCTTAAACCAAGATATTCAAGCGCATATGGGAATCTTTGATAAGTTTTATCAAGATTTCCAAGGATTTTTGGGGTTGTAAATATTTCCAGCTATTAGTTTCAAGGAATTATGTGTTTTGCATCAAGATATTCCAGCATTTATGGGGATCTTTGATATTTTTGATCATAATTATCAAGGATTATTGGGGTTGTAATTATTTCCGACTTTTTTTTCAATTAATTTGTGTCTTACACCAAGATATTCAAGCGCATATGGGAATCTTTGATAAGTTTTATCAAGATTTCCAAGGATTTTTGGGGTTGTAAATATTTCCAGCTATTAGTTTAAAGGAATTATGTGTTTTACATCAAGATATTCCAGTATATATGGGTGTCTTTGATATTTTTGATCATAATTTTCAAGGAATATTGGGGTTGTAATTATTTCCGACTTTTTTTTCAAGTAATTTGTGTCTTATACCAAGTTATTCAAGCGCATATGGGAATCTTTGATAAGTTTTATCAAGATTTCCAAGGATTTTTGGGGTTGTAAATATTTCCAGCTATTAGTTTAAAGGAATTATGTATCCAACATCAATATATACCGCTGTTTATGAGAATTTTTGACGATACATTTCAAGAATTTTAGGTAATTTTTTTGTTTTAGACCATTTTTTTCAAGGATTTATGTGTTTTACATCAAGATATTCCAGTATATATGGGGATCTTTGATATTTTTGATCATAATTATCAAGGATTATTGGGGTTGTAATTATTTCCGACTTTTTTTTCAAGTAATTTGTGTCTTACACCAAGATATTCAAGCGCATATGGGAATCTTTGATAAGTTTTATCAAGATTTCCAAGGATTTTTGGGGTTGTAAATATTTCCAGCTATTAGTTTAAAGGAATTATGTATCCAACATCAATATATACCGCTGTTTATGAGAATTTTTGACGATACATTTCAAGAATTTTAGGTAATTTTATTGTTTTAGACCATTTTTTTCAAGGAATTATGTGTTCTGCATTAAGATATTCCAGCATTTATGGGGATCTTTGATATTTTTGATCATAATTATCAAGGATTATTGGGGTTGTAATTATTTCCGACTTTTTTTTCAAGTAATTTGTGTCTTAAACCAAGATATTCAAGCGCATATGGGAATCTTTGATAAGTTTTATCAAGATTTCCAAGGATTTTTGGGGTTGTAAATATTTCCAGCTATTAGTTTCAAGGAATTATGTGTTTTGCATCAAGATATTCCAGCATTTATGGGGATCTTTGATATTTTTGATCATAATTATCAAGGATTATTGGGGTTGTAATTATTTCCGACTTTTTTTTCAATTAATTTGTGTCTTACACCAAGATATTCAAGCGCATATGGGAATCTTTGATAAGTTTTATCAAGATTTCCAAGGATTTTTGGGGTTGTAAATATTTCCAGCTATTAGTTTAAAGGAATAATGTATCCAACATCAATATATACCGGTGTTTATGAGAATTTTTGACGATACATTTCAAGAATTTTAGGTAATTTTATTGTTTTAGACCATTTTTTTCAAGGAATTATGTGTTCTGCATCAAGATATTCCAGCATTTATAGGGATCTTTGATATTTTTGATCATAATTATCAATGATTATTGGGGTTGTAATTATTTCCGACTTTTTTTTCAAGTAATTTGTGTCTTACACCAAGATATTCAATCGCATATGGGAATCTTTGATAAGTTTTATCAAGATTTCCAAGGATTTTTGGGGTTGTAAATATTTCCAGCTATTAGTTTAAAGGAATAATGTATCCAACATCAAGATATTCCAGTATATATGGGGATCTTTGATATTTTTGATCATAATTATCAAGGAATATTGGGGTTGTAATTATTTCCGACTTTTTTTTCAAGTAATTTGTGTCTTACACCAAGTTATTCAAGCGCATATGGGAATCGTTGATAAGTTTTATCAAGATTTCCAAAGATTTTTGGGGTTGTAAATATTTCCAGCTATTAGTTTAAAGGAATAATGTATCCAACATCAATATATACCGCAGTTTATGAGAATTTTTGACGATACATTTCAAGAATTTTAGGTAATTTTTTTGTTTTAGACCATTTTTTTCAAGGAATTATGTGTTTTACATCAAGATATTCCAGTATATATGGGGATCTTTGATATTTTTGATCATAATTATCAAGGATTATTGGGGTTGTAATTATTTCCGACTTTTTTTTCAAGTAATTTGTGTCTTACACCAAGATATTCAAGCGCATATGGGAATCTTTGATAAGTTTTATCAAGATTTCCAAGGATTTTTGGGGTTGTAAATATTTCCAGCTATTAGTTTAAAGGAATTATGTGTTTTACATCAAGATATTCCAGCATATATGGGTGTCTTTGATATTTTTGATCATAATTATCAAGGAATATTGGGGTTGTAATTATTTCCGACTTTTTTTTCAAGTAATTTGTGTCTCACACCAAGATATTCAAGCGCATATGGGAATCTTTGATAAGTTTTATCAAGATTTCCAAGGATTTTTGGGGTTGTAAATATTTCCAGCTATTAGTTTAAAGGAATTATGTGTTTTACATCAAGATATTCCAGTATATATGGGTGTCTTTGATATTTTTGATCATAATTATCAAGGAATATTGGGGTTGTAATTATTTCCGACTTTTTTTTCAAGTAATTT
Organism: Rhopalosiphum padi; assembly: GCF_020882245.1. Lineage (NCBI taxonomy): Eukaryota > Metazoa > Arthropoda > Insecta > Hemiptera > Aphididae > Rhopalosiphum > Rhopalosiphum padi. The sequence continues at coordinate 9,096,297 of NC_083599.1, forward strand.
GTGTTTACACCAAGTTATTCAAGCACATATGGGAATGTTTGATAAGTTTTATCAAGATTTCCAAGGATTTTTGGGGTTGTAAATATTTCCGGCTATTATTTTCAAGGAATAATGTATCCAACATCAATATATACCGGTGTTTATGAGAATTTTTGACGATACATTTCAAGAATTTTAGGTAATTTTATTGTTTTAGACCATTTTTTTCAAGGAATTATGTGTTTTGCATCAAGATATTCCAGCATTTATGGGGATCTTTGATATTTTTGATCATAATTATCAAGGATTATTGGGGTTGTAATTATTTCCGACTTTTTTTTCAAGTAATATGTGTCTTACACCAAGATATTCAATCGCATATGGGAATCTTTGATAAGTTTTATCAAGATTTCCAAGGATTTTTGGGGTTGTAAATATTTCCAGCTATTAGTTTAAAGGAATTATGTGTTTTACATCAAGATATTCCAGTATATATGGGGATCTTTGATATTTTTGATCATAATTATCAAGGATTATTGGGGTTGTAATTATTTCCGACTTTTTTTTCAAGTAATTTGTGTCTTACACCAAGATATTCAAGCGCATATGGGAATCTTTGATAAGTTTTATCAAGATTTCCAAGGATTTTTGGGGTTGTAAATATTTCCAGCTATTAGTTTAAAGGAATTATGTGTTTTACATCAAGATATTCCAGTATATATGGGTGTCTTTGATATTTTTGATCATAATTATCAAGGAATATTGGGGTTGTAATTATTTCCGACTTTTTTTTCAAGTAATTTGTGTCTTATACCAAGTTATTCAAGCGCATATGGGAATCTTTGATAAGTTTTATCAAGATTTCCAAGGATTTTTGGGGTTGTAAATATTTCCAGCTATTAGTTTAAAGGAATTATGTATCCAACATCAATATATACCGCTGTTTATGAGAATTTTTGACGATACATTTCAAGAATTTTAGGTAATTTTATTGTTTTAGACCATTTTTTTCAAGGAATTATGTGTTCTGCATTAAGATATTCCAGCATTTATGGGGATCTTTGATATTTTTGATCATAATTATCAAGGATTATTGGGGTTGTAATTATTTCCGACTTTTTTTTCAAGTAATTTGTGTCTTAAACCAAGATATTCAAGCGCATATGGGAATCTTTGATAAGTTTTATCAAGATTTCCAAGGATTTTTGGGGTTGTAAATATTTCCAGCTATTAGTTTCAAGGAATTATGTGTTTTGCATCAAGATATTCCAGCATTTATGGGGATCTTTGATATTTTTGATCATAATTATCAAGGATTATTGGGGTTGTAATTATTTCCGACTTTTTTTTCAATTAATTTGTGTCTTACACCAAGATATTCAAGCGCATATGGGAATCTTTGATAAGTTTTATCAAGATTTCCAAGGATTTTTGGGGTTGTAAATATTTCCAGCTATTAGTTTAAAGGAATTATGTGTTTTACATCAAGATATTCCAGTATATATGGGTGTCTTTGATATTTTTGATCATAATTTTCAAGGAATATTGGGGTTGTAATTATTTCCGACTTTTTTTTCAAGTAATTTGTGTCTTATACCAAGTTATTCAAGCGCATATGGGAATCTTTGATAAGTTTTATCAAGATTTCCAAGGATTTTTGGGGTTGTAAATATTTCCAGCTATTAGTTTAAAGGAATTATGTATCCAACATCAATATATACCGCTGTTTATGAGAATTTTTGACGATACATTTCAAGAATTTTAGGTAATTTTTTTGTTTTAGACCATTTTTTTCAAGGATTTATGTGTTTTACATCAAGATATTCCAGTATATATGGGGATCTTTGATATTTTTGATCATAATTATCAAGGATTATTGGGGTTGTAATTATTTCCGACTTTTTTTTCAAGTAATTTGTGTCTTACACCAAGATATTCAAGCGCATATGGGAATCTTTGATAAGTTTTATCAAGATTTCCAAGGATTTTTGGGGTTGTAAATATTTCCAGCTATTAGTTTAAAGGAATTATGTATCCAACATCAATATATACCGCTGTTTATGAGAATTTTTGACGATACATTTCAAGAATTTTAGGTAATTTTATTGTTTTAGACCATTTTTTTCAAGGAATTATGTGTTCTGCATTAAGATATTCCAGCATTTATGGGGATCTTTGATATTTTTGATCATAATTATCAAGGATTATTGGGGTTGTAATTATTTCCGACTTTTTTTTCAAGTAATTTGTGTCTTAAACCAAGATATTCAAGCGCATATGGGAATCTTTGATAAGTTTTATCAAGATTTCCAAGGATTTTTGGGGTTGTAAATATTTCCAGCTATTAGTTTCAAGGAATTATGTGTTTTGCATCAAGATATTCCAGCATTTATGGGGATCTTTGATATTTTTGATCATAATTATCAAGGATTATTGGGGTTGTAATTATTTCCGACTTTTTTTTCAATTAATTTGTGTCTTACACCAAGATATTCAAGCGCATATGGGAATCTTTGATAAGTTTTATCAAGATTTCCAAGGATTTTTGGGGTTGTAAATATTTCCAGCTATTAGTTTAAAGGAATAATGTATCCAACATCAATATATACCGGTGTTTATGAGAATTTTTGACGATACATTTCAAGAATTTTAGGTAATTTTATTGTTTTAGACCATTTTTTTCAAGGAATTATGTGTTCTGCATCAAGATATTCCAGCATTTATAGGGATCTTTGATATTTTTGATCATAATTATCAATGATTATTGGGGTTGTAATTATTTCCGACTTTTTTTTCAAGTAATTTGTGTCTTACACCAAGATATTCAATCGCATATGGGAATCTTTGATAAGTTTTATCAAGATTTCCAAGGATTTTTGGGGTTGTAAATATTTCCAGCTATTAGTTTAAAGGAATAATGTATCCAACATCAAGATATTCCAGTATATATGGGGATCTTTGATATTTTTGATCATAATTATCAAGGAATATTGGGGTTGTAATTATTTCCGACTTTTTTTTCAAGTAATTTGTGTCTTACACCAAGTTATTCAAGCGCATATGGGAATCGTTGATAAGTTTTATCAAGATTTCCAAAGATTTTTGGGGTTGTAAATATTTCCAGCTATTAGTTTAAAGGAATAATGTATCCAACATCAATATATACCGCAGTTTATGAGAATTTTTGACGATACATTTCAAGAATTTTAGGTAATTTTTTTGTTTTAGACCATTTTTTTCAAGGAATTATGTGTTTTACATCAAGATATTCCAGTATATATGGGGATCTTTGATATTTTTGATCATAATTATCAAGGATTATTGGGGTTGTAATTATTTCCGACTTTTTTTTCAAGTAATTTGTGTCTTACACCAAGATATTCAAGCGCATATGGGAATCTTTGATAAGTTTTATCAAGATTTCCAAGGATTTTTGGGGTTGTAAATATTTCCAGCTATTAGTTTAAAGGAATTATGTGTTTTACATCAAGATATTCCAGCATATATGGGTGTCTTTGATATTTTTGATCATAATTATCAAGGAATATTGGGGTTGTAATTATTTCCGACTTTTTTTTCAAGTAATTTGTGTCTCACACCAAGATATTCAAGCGCATATGGGAATCTTTGATAAGTTTTATCAAGATTTCCAAGGATTTTTGGGGTTGTAAATATTTCCAGCTATTAGTTTAAAGGAATTATGTGTTTTACATCAAGATATTCCAGTATATATGGGTGTCTTTGATATTTTTGATCATAATTATCAAGGAATATTGGGGTTGTAATTATTTCCGACTTTTTTTTCAAGTAATTTGTGTTTACACCAAGTTATTCAAGCACATATGGGAATGTTTGATAAGTTTTATCAAGATTTCCAAGGATTTTTGGGGTTGTAAATATTTCCGGCTATTATTTTCAAGGAATAATGTATCCAACATCAATATATACCGGTGTTTATGAGAATTTTTGACGATACATTTCAAGAATTTTAGGTAATTTTATTGTTTTAGACCATTTTTTTCAAGGAATTATGTGTTTTGCATCAAGATATTCCAGCATTTATGGGGATCTTTGATATTTTTGATCATAATTATCAAGGATTATTGGGGTTGTAATTATTTCCGACTTTTTTTTCAAGTAATATGTGTCTTACACCAAGATATTCAATCGCATATGGGAATCTTTGATAAGTTTTATCAAGATTTCCAAGGATTTTTGGGGTTGTAAATATTTCCAGCTATTAGTTTAAAGGAATTATGTGTTTTACATCAAGATATTCCAGTATATATGGGGATCTTTGATATTTTTGATCATAATTATCAAGGATTATTGGGGTTGTAATTATTTCCGACTTTTTTTTCAAGTAATTTGTGTCTTACACCAAGATATTCAAGCGCATATGGGAATCTTTGATAAGTTTTATCAAGATTTCCAAGGATTTTTGGGGTTGTAAATATTTCCAGCTATTAGTTTAAAGGAATTATGTGTTTTACATCAAGATATTCCAGTATATATGGGTGTCTTTGATATTTTTGATCATAATTATCAAGGAATATTGGGGTTGTAATTATTTCCGACTTTTTTTTCAAGTAATTTGTGTCTTATACCAAGTTATTCAAGCGCATATGGGAATCTTTGATAAGTTTTATCAAGATTTCCAAGGATTTTTGGGGTTGTAAATATTTCCAGCTATTAGTTTAAAGGAATTATGTATCCAACATCAATATATACCGCTGTTTATGAGAATTTTTGACGATACATTTCAAGAATTTTAGGTAATTTTTTTGTTTTAGACCATTTTTTTCAAGGAATTATGTGTTTTACATCAAGATATTCCAGTATATATGGGGATCTTTGATATTTTTGATCATAATTATCAAGGATTATTGGGGTTGTAATTATTTCCGACTTTTTTTTCAAGTAATTTGTGTCTTACACCAAGATATTCAAGCGCATATGGGAATCTTTGATAAGTTTTATCAAGATTTCCAAGGATTTTTGGGGTTGTAAATATTTCCAGCTATTAGTTTAAAGGAATTATGTATCCAACATCAATATATACCGGTGTTTATGAGAATTTTTGACGATACATTTCAAGAATTTTAGGTAATTTTATTGTTTTAGACCATTTTTTTCAAGGAATTATGTGTTTTGCATCAAGATATTCCAGCATTTATGGGGATCTTTGATATTTTTGATCATAATTATCAAGGATTATTGGGGTTGTAATTATTTCCGACTTTTTTTTCAAGTAATTTGTGTCTTACACCAAGATATTCAATCGCATATGGGAATCTTTGATAAGTTTTATCAAGATTTCCAAGGATTTTTGGGGGTTGTAAATATTTCCAGCTATTAGTTTAAAGGAATTATGTATCCAACATCAATATATACCGCTGTTTATGAGAATTTTTGACGATACATTTCAAGAATTTTAGGTAATTTTATTGTTTTAGACCATTTTTTTCAAGGAATTATGTGTTCTGCATTAAGATATTCCAGCATTTATGGGGATCTTTGATATTTTTGATCATAATTATCAAGGATTATTGGGGTTGTAATTATTTCCGACTTTTTTTTCAAGTAATTTGTGTCTTAAACCAAGATATTCAAGCGCATATGGGAATCTTTGATAAGTTTTATCAAGATTTCCAAGGATTTTTGGGGTTGTAAATATTTCCAGCTATTAGTTTCAAGGAATTATGTGTTTTGCATCAAGATATTCCAGCATTTATGGGGATCTTTGATATTTTTGATCATAATTATCAAGGATTATTGGGGTTGTAATTATTTCCGACTTTTTTTTCAATTAATTTGTGTCTTACACCAAGATATTCAAGCGCATATGGGAATCTTTGATAAGTTTTATCAAGATTTCCAAGGATTTTTGGGGTTGTAAATATTTCCAGCTATTAGTTTAAAGGAATTATGTGTTTTACATCAAGATATTCCAGTATATATGGGTGTCTTTGATATTTTTGATCATAATTATCAAGGAATATTGGGGTTGTAATTATTTCCGACTTTTTTTTCAAGTAATTTGTGTCTTATACCAAGTTATTCAAGCGCATATGGGAATCTTTGATAAGTTTTATCAAGATTTCCAAGGATTTTTGGGGTTGTAAATATTTCCAGCTATTAGTTTAAAGGAATTATGTATCCAACATCAATATATACCGCTGTTTATGAGAATTTTTGACGATACATTTCAAGAATTTTAGGTAATTTTTTTGTTTTAGACCATTTTTTTCAAGGAATTATGTGTTTTACATCAAGATATTCCAGTATATATGGGGATCTTTGATATTTTTGATCATAATTATCAAGGATTATTGGGGTTGTAATTATTTCCGACTTTTTTTTCAAGTAATTTGTGTCTTACACCAAGATATTCAAGCGCATATGGGAATCTTTGATAAGTTTTATCAAGATTTCCAAGGATTTTTGGGGTTGTAAATATTTCCAGCTATTAGTTTAAAGGAATTATGTATCCAACATCAATATATACCGGTGTTTATGAGAATTTTTGACGATACATTTCAAGAATTTTAGGTAATTTTATTGTTTTAGACCATTTTTTTCAAGGAATTATGTGTTTTGCATCAAGATATTCCAGCATTTATGGGGATCTTTGATATTTTTGATCATAATTATCAAGGATTATTGGGGTTGTAATTATTTCCGACTTTTTTTTCAAGTAATTTGTGTCTTACACCAAGATATTCAATCGCATATGGGAATCTTTGATAAGTTTTATCAAGATTTCCAAGGATTTTTGGGGTTGTAAATATTTCCAGCTATTAGTTTAAAGGAATTATGTGTTTTACATCAAGATATTCCAGTATATATGGGGATCTTTGATATTTTTGATCATAATTATCAAGGATTATTGGGGTTGTAATTAATTCCGACTTTTTTTTCAAGTAATTTGTGTCTTACACCAAGATATTCAAGCGCATATGGGAATCTTTGATAAGTTTTATCAAGATTTCCAAGGATTTTTGGGGTTGTAAATATTTCCAGCTATTAGTTTAAAGGAATTATGTGTTTTACATCAAGATATTCCAGTATATATGGGGATCTTTGATATTTTTGATCATAATTATCAAGGATTATTGGGGTTGTAATTATTTCCGACTTTTTTTTCAAGTAATTTGTGTCTTACACCAAGATATTCAAGGGCATATGGGAATCTTTGATAAGTTTTATCAAGATTTCCAAGGATTTTTGGGGGTTGTAAATATTTCCAGCTATTAGTTTAAAGGAATTATGTATCCAACATCAATATATACCGCTGTTTATGAGAATTTTTGACGATACATTTCAAGAATTTTAGGTAATTTTATTGTTTTAGACCATTTTTTTCAAGGAATTATGTGTTCTGCATTAAGATATTCCAGCATTTATGGGGATCTTTGATATTTTTGATCATAATTATCAAGGATTATTGGGGTTGTAATTATTTCCGACTTTTTTTTCAAGTAATTTGTGTCTTATACCAAGTTATTCAAGCGCATATGGGAATCTTTGATAAGTTTTATCAAGATTTCCAAGGATTTTTGGGGTTGTAAATATTTCCAGCTATTAGTTTAAAGGAATTATGTATCCAACATCAATATATACCGCTGTTTATGAGAATTTTTGACGATACATTTCAAGAATTTTAGGTAATTTTTTTGTTTTAGACCATTTTTTTCAAGGAATTATGTGTTTTACATCAAGATATTCCAGTATATATGGGGATCTTTGATATTTTTGATCATAATTATCAAGGATTATTGGGGTTGTAATTATTTCCGACTTTTTTTTCAAGTAATTTGTGTCTTACACCAAGATATTCAATCGCATATGGGAATCTTTGATAAGTTTTATCAAGATTTCCAAGGATTTTTGGGGTTGTAAATATTTCCAGCTATTAGTTTAAAGGAATTATGTGTTTTACATCAAGATATTCCAGTATATATGGGGATCTTTGATATTTTTGATCATAATTATCAAGGATTATTGGGGTTGTAATTAATTCCGACTTTTTTTTCAAGTAATTTGTGTCTTACACCAAGATATTCAAGCGCATATGGGAATCTTTGATAAGTTTTATCAAGATTTCCAAGGATTTTTGGGGTTGTAAATATTTCCAGCTATTAGTTTAAAGGAATTATGTGTTTTACATCAAGATATTCCAGTATATATGGGGATCTTTGATATTTTTGATCATAATTATCAAGGATTATTGGGGTTGTAATTATTTCCGACTTTTTTTTCAAGTAATTTGTGTCTTACACCAAGATATTCAAGGGCATATGGGAATCTTTGATAAGTTTTATCAAGATTTCCAAGGATTTTTGGGGGTTGTAAATATTTCCAGCTATTAGTTTAAAGGAATTATGTATCCAACATCAATATATACCGCTGTTTATGAGAATTTTTGACGATACATTTCAAGAATTTTAGGTAATTTTATTGTTTTAGACCATTTTTTTCAAGGAATTATGTGTTCTGCATTAAGATATTCCAGCATTTATGGGGATCTTTGATATTTTTGATCATAATTATCAAGGATTATTGGGGTTGTAATTATTTCCGACTTTTTTTTCAAGTAATTTGTGTCTTAAACCAAGATATTCAAGCGCATATGGGAATCTTTGATAAGTTTTATCAAGATTTCCAAGGATTTTTGGGGTTGTAAATATTTCCAGCTATTAGTTTCAAGGAATTATGTGTTTTGCATCAAGATATTCCAGCATTTATGGGGATCTTTGATATTTTTGATCATAATTATCAAGGATTATTGGGGTTGTAATTATTTCCGACTTTTTTTTCAATTAATTTGTGTCTTACACCAAGATATTCAAGCGCATATGGGAATCTTTGATAAGTTTTATCAAGATTTCCAAGGATTTTTGGGGTTGTAAATATTTCCAGCTATTAGTTTAAAGGAATAATGTATCCAACATCAATATATACCGCTGTTTATGAGAATTTTTGACGATACATTTCAAGAATTTTAGGTAATTTTTTTGTTTTAGACCATTTTTTTCAAGGAATTATGTGTTTACATCAAGATATTCCAGTATATATGGGGATCTTTGATATTTTTGATCATAATTATCAAGGATTATTGGGGTTGTAATTATTTCCGACTTTTTTTTCAAGTAATTTGTGTCTTACACCAAGATATTCAAGCGCATATGGGAATCTTTGATAAGTTTTATCAAGATTTCCAAGGATTTTTGGGGTTGTAAATATTTCCAGCTATTAGTTTAAAGGAATTATGTGTTTTACATCAAGATATTCCAGTATATATGGGGATCTTTGATATTTTTGATCATAATTATCAAGGATTATTGGGGTTGTAATTATTTCCGACTTTTTTTTCAAGTAATTTGTGTCTTACACCAAGTTATTCAAGCGCATTTGGGAATCTTTGATAAGTTTTATCAAGATTTCCAAGGATTTTTGGGGTTGTAAATATTTCCAGCTATCAGTTTAAAGGAATTATGTATCCAACATCAATATATACCGCTGTTTATGAGAATTTTTGACGATACATTTCAAGAATTTTAGGTAATTTTATTGTTTTAGACCATTTTTTCAAGGAATTATGTGTTCTGCATCAAGATATTCCAGCATTTATGGGGATCTTTGATATTTTTGATCATAATTATCAAGGATTATTGGGGTTGTAATTATTTCCGACTGTTTTTTCAAGTAATTTGTGTCTTACACCAAGTTATTCAAGCGCATTTGGGAATCTTTGATAAGTTTTATCAAGATTTCCAAGGATTTTTGGGGTTGTAAATATTTCCAGCTATTAGTTTAAAGGAATTATGTATCAAACATCAAGATATTCCAGTATATATGGGGATCTTTGATATTTTTGATCATAATTATCAAGGATTATTGGGGTTGTAATTATTTCCGACTTCTTTTTCAAGTAATTTGTGACTTACACCAAGTTATTCAAGCGCATTTGGGAATCTTTGATAAGTTTTATCAAGATTTCCAAGGATTTTTGGGGTTGTAAATATTTCCAGCTATCAGTTTAAAGGAATTATGTATCCAACATCAATATATACCGCTGTTTATGAGAATTTTTGACGATACATTTCAAGAATTTTAGGTAATTTTATTGTTTTAGACCATTTTTTTCAAGGAATTATGTGTTCTGCATCAAGATATTCCAGCATATATGGGGATCTTTGATATTTTTGATCATAATTATCAAGAATTATTGGGGTTGTAAATATTTCCGACTTTTTTTTCAAGTAATTTGTGTCTTACACCAAGATATTCAAGCGCATATGGGAATCTTTGATAAGTTTTATCAAGATTTCCAAGGATTTTTGGGGTTGTAAATATTTCCAGCTATTAGTTTCAAGGAATTATGTGTTTTGCATCAAGATATTCCAGCATTTATGGGGATCTTTGATATTTTTGATCATAATTATCAAGGATTATTGGGGTTGTAATTATTTCCGACTTTTTTTTCAATTAATTTGTGTCTTACACCAAGATATTCAAGCGCATATGGGAATCTTTGATAAGTTTTATCAAGATTTCCAAGGATTTTTGGGGTTGTAAATATTTCCAGCTATTAGTTTAAAGGAATAATGTATCCAACATCAATATATACCGCTGTTTATGAGAATTTTTGACGATACATTTCAAGAATTTTAGGTAATTTTTTTGTTTTAGACCATTTTTTTCAAGGAATTATGTGTTTACATCAAGATATTCCAGTATATATGGGGATCTTTGATATTTTTGATCATAATTATCAAGGATTATTGGGGTTGTAATTATTTCCGACTTTTTTTTCAAGTAATTTGTGTCTTACACCAAGATATTCAAGCGCATATGGGAATCTTTGATAAGTTTTATCAAGATTTCCAAGGATTTTTGGGGTTGTAAATATTTCCAGCTATTAGTTTAAAGGAATTATGTGTTTTACATCAAGATATTCCAGTATATATGGGGATCTTTGATATTTTTGATCATAATTATCAAGGATTATTGGGGTTGTAATTATTTCCGACTTTTTTTTCAAGTAATTTGTGTCTTACACCAAGTTATTCAAGCGCATTTGGGAATCTTTGATAAGTTTTATCAAGATTTCCAAGGATTTTTGGGGTTGTAAATATTTCCAGCTATCAGTTTAAAGGAATTATGTATCCAACATCAATATATACCGCTGTTTATGAGAATTTTTGACGATACATTTCAAGAATTTTAGGTAATTTTATTGTTTTAGACCATTTTTTCAAGGAATTATGTGTTCTGCATCAAGATATTCCAGCATTTATGGGGATCTTTGATATTTTTGATCATAATTATCAAGGATTATTGGGGTTGTAATTATTTCCGACTTTTTTTTCAAGTAATTTGTGTCTTACACCAAGTTATTCAAGCGCATTTGGGAATCTTTGATAAGTTTTATCAAGATTTCCAAGGATTTTTGGGGTTGTAAATATTTCCAGCTATTAGTTTAAAGGAATTATGTATCAAACATCAAGATATTCCAGTATATATGGGGATCTTTGATATTTTTGATCATAATTATCAAGGATTATTGGGGTTGTAATTATTTCCGACTTTTTTTTCAAGTAATTTGTGACTTACACCAAGTTATTCAAGCGCATTTGGGAATCTTTGATAAGTTTTATCAAGATTTCCAAGGATTTTTGGGGTTGTAAATATTTCCAGCTATCAGTTTAAAGGAATTATGTATCCAACATCAATATATACCGCTGTTTATGAGAATTTTTGACGATACATTTCAAGAATTTTAGGTAATTTTATTGTTTTAGACCATTTTTTTCAAGGAATTATGTGTTCTGCATCAAGATATTCCAGTATATATGGGGATCTTTGATATTTTTTATCAGTATTTTAGAAAATTAACAAATAATAGACCCATAATTTCAAGGAGTTTAGTGTCTCACACCAAAGAAATCAAGCATTTTTGGGGATGTTTGATATTTACGACCAATATTGTCAAGATTTATTTGTGATGTATTTTTTCCGGCTTTTGTTTTCAAGGAATATTTTCTCTGAGACAAATATATTAATCCGTATATGGTGATTTTTGATAGTTTTATGAAGATTTCCAAGGATTCTTGGGGTTGTAACTATTTCCAACTATTATTTTCAAGGAATAATGTGTCCTACATCAAGATATTCAAGCGCTTTTTGGGATATTTAATATTTTTAATCACGAATTTCAAGGATCCTTGGGGTTGTAAATATTTACGGCTATTATTTTCAAAGAATAATGCATCCAACATGAATATATACCGCAGTTTATGAGAATTTTTGACGATACATTTCAAGAATTTTTAGGTAATTTTTTTGTTTTAGACCATTTTTTTCAAGGAATTATGTGTTTTACATCAAGATATTCCAGTATATATGGGGATCTTTGATATTTTTGATCATAATTATCAAGGATTATTGGGGTTGTAATTATTTCCGACTTTTTTTTCAAGTAATTTGTGTCTTACACCAAGATATTCAAGCGCATATGGGAATCTTTGATAAGTTTTATCAAGATTTCCAAGGATTTTTGGGGTTGTAAATATTTCCAGCTATTAGTTTCAAGGAATTATGTGTTTTGCATCAAGATATTCCAGCATTTATGGGGATCTTTGATATTTTTGATCATAATTATCAAGGATTATTGGGGTTGTAATTATTTCCGACTTTTTTTTCAATTAATTTGTGTCTTACACCAAGATATTCAAGCGCATATGGGAATCTTTGATAAGTTTTATCAAGATTTCCAAGGATTTTTGGGGTTGTAAATATTTCCAGCTATTAGTTTAAAGGAATAATGTATCCAACATCAATATATACCGCTGTTTATGAGAATTTTTGACGATACATTTCAAGAATTTTAGGTAATTTTTTTGTTTTAGACCATTTTTTTCAAGGAATTATGTGTTTACATCAAGATATTCCAGTATATATGGGGATCTTTGATATTTTTGATCATAATTATCAAGGATTATTGGGGTTGTAATTATTTCCGACTTTTTTTTCAAGTAATTTGTGTCTTACACCAAGATATTCAAGCGCATATGGGAATCTTTGATAAGTTTTATCAAGATTTCCAAGGATTTTTGGGGTTGTAAATATTTCCAGCTATTAGTTTAAAGGAATTATGTGTTTTACATCAAGATATTCCAGTATATATGGGGATCTTTGATATTTTTGATCATAATTATCAAGGATTATTGGGGTTGTAATTATTTCCGACTTTTTTTTCAAGTAATTTGTGTCTTACACCAAGTTATTCAAGCGCATTTGGGAATCTTTGATAAGTTTTATCAAGATTTCCAAGGATTTTTGGGGTTGTAAATATTTCCAGCTATCAGTTTAAAGGAATTATGTATCCAACATCAATATATACCGCTGTTTATGAGAATTTTTGACGATACATTTCAAGAATTTTAGGTAATTTTATTGTTTTAGACCATTTTTTCAAGGAATTATGTGTTCTGCATCAAGATATTCCAGCATTTATGGGGATCTTTGATATTTTTGATCATAATTATCAAGGATTATTGGGGTTGTAATTATTTCCGACTTTTTTTTCAAGTAATTTGTGTCTTACACCAAGTTATTCAAGCGCATTTGGGAATCTTTGATAAGTTTTATCAAGATTTCCAAGGATTTTTGGGGTTGTAAATATTTCCAGCTATTAGTTTAAAGGAATTATGTATCAAACATCAAGATATTCCAGTATATATGGGGATCTTTGATATTTTTGATCATAATTATCAAGGATTATTGGGGTTGTAATTATTTCCGACTTTTTTTTCAAGTAATTTGTGACTTACACCAAGTTATTCAAGCGCATTTGGGAATCTTTGATAAGTTTTATCAAGATTTCCAAGGATTTTTGGGGTTGTAAATATTTCCAGCTATCAGTTTAAAGGAATTATGTATCCAACATCAATATATACCGCTGTTTATGAGAATTTTTGACGATACATTTCAAGAATTTTAGGTAATTTTATTGTTTTAGACCATTTTTTTCAAGGAATTATGTGTTCTGCATCAAGATATTCCAGTATATATGGGGATCTTTGATATTTTTTATCAGTATTTTAGAAAATTAACAAATAATAGACCCATAATTTCAAGGAGTTTAGTGTCTCACACCAAAGAAATCAAGCATTTTTGGGGATGTTTGATATTTACGACCAATATTGTCAAGATTTATTTGTGATGTATTTTTTCCGGCTTTTGTTTTCAAGGAATATTTTCTCTGAGACAAATATATTAATCCGTATATGGTGATTTTTGATAGTTTTATGAAGATTTCCAAGGATTCTTGGGGTTGTAACTATTTCCAACTATTATTTTCAAGGAATAATGTGTCCTACATCAAGATATTCAAGCGCTTTTTGGGATATTTAATATTTTTAATCACGAATTTCAAGGATCCTTGGGGTTGTAAATATTTACGGCTATTATTTTCAAAGAATAATGCATCCAACATGAATATATACCGCAGTTTATGAGAATTTTTGACGATACATTTCAAGAATTTTTAGGTAATTTTTTTGTTTTAGACCATTTTTTTCAAGGAATTATGTGTTTTACATCAAGATATTCCAGTATATATGGGGATCTTTGATATTTTTGATCATAATTATCAAGGATTATTGGGGTTGTAATTATTTCCGACTTTTTTTTCAAGTAATTTGTGTCTTACACCAAGATATTCAAGCGCATATGGGAATCTTTGATAAGTTTTATCAAGATTTCCAAGGATTTTTGGGGTTGTAAATATTTCCAGCTATTAGTTTAAAGGAATTATGTATCCAACATCAATATATACCGGTGTTTATGAGAATTTTTGACGATACATTTCAAGAATTTTAGGTAATTTTATTGTTTTAGACCATTTTTTTCAAGGAATTATGTGTTCTGCATCAAGATATTCCAGCATTTATGGGGATCTTTGATATTTTTGATCATAATTATCAAGGATTATTGGGGTTGTAATTATTTCCGACTTTTTTTTCAAGTAATTTGTGTCTTACACTAAGATATTCAATCGCATATGGGAATCTTTGATAAGTTTTATCAAGATTTCCAAGGATTTTTGGGGTTGTAAATATTTCCAGCTATTAGTTTAAAGGAATAATGTATCCAACATCAAGATATTCCAGTATATATGGGGATCTTTGATATTTTTGATCATAATTATCAAGGATTATTGGGGTTGTAATTATTTCCGACTTTTTTTTCAAGTAATTTGTGTCTTACACCAAGATATTCAAGCGCATATGGGAATCTTTGATAAGTTTTATCAAGATTTCCAAAGATTTTTGGGGTTGTAAATATTTCCAGCTATTTGTTTAAAGGAATTATGTGTTTTACATCAAGATATTCCAGTATATATGGGGATCTTTGATATTTTTGATCATAATTATCAAGGATTATTGGGGTTGTAATTATTTCCGACTTTTTTTTCAAGTAATTTGTGTCTTACACCAAGATATTCAAGCGCATATGGGAATCTTTGATAAGTTTTATCAAGATTTCCAAGGATTTTTGGGGTTGTAAATATTTCCAGCTATTAGTTTAAAGGAATTATGTGTTTTACATCAAGATATTCCAGTATATATGGGTGTCTTTGATATTTTTGATTATAATTATCAAGGAATATTGGGGTTGTAATTATTTCCGACTTTTTTTTCAAGTAATTTGTGTTTACACCAAGTTATTCAAGCACATATGGGAATGTTTGATAAGTTTTATCAAGATTTCCAAGGATTTTTGGGGTTGTAAATATTTCCGGCTATTATTTTCAAGGAATAATGTATCCAACATCAATATATACCGGTGTTTATGAGAATTTTTGACGATACATTTCAAGAATTTTAGGTAATTTTATTGTTTTAGACCATTTTTTTCAAGGAATTATGTGTTTTGCATCAAGATATTCCAGCATTTATGGGGATCTTTGATATTTTTGATCATAATTATCAAGGATTATTGGGGTTGTAATTATTTCCGACTTTTTTTTCAAGTAATATGTGTCTTACACCAAGATATTCAATCGCATATGGGAATCTTTGATAAGTTTTATCAAGATTTCCAAGGATTATTGGGGTTGTAAATATTTCCAGCTATTAGTTTAAAGGAATTATGTGTTTTACATCAAGATATTCCAGTATATATGGGGATCTTTGATATTTTTGATCATAATTATCAAGGATTATTGGGGTTGTAATTATTTCCGACTTTTTTTTCAAGTAATTTGTGTCTTACACCAAGTTATTCAAGCGCATTTGGGAATCTTTGATAAGTTTTATCAAGATTTCCAAGGATTTTTGGGGTTGTAAATATTTCCAGCTATTAGTTTAAAGGAATTATGTATCAAACATCAAGATATTCCAGTATATATGGGGATCTTTGATATTTTTGATCATAATTATCAAGGATTATTGGGGTTGTAATTATTTCCGACTTTTTTTTCAAGTAATTTGTGACTTACACCAAGTTATTCAAGCGCATTTGGGAATCTTTGATAAGTTTTATCAAGATTTCCAAGGATTTTTGGGGTTGTAAATATTTCCAGCTATCAGTTTAAAGGAATTATGTATCCAACATCAATATATACCGCTGTTTATGAGAATTTTTGACGATACATTTCAAGAATTTTAGGTAATTTTATTGTTTTAGACCATTTTTTTCAAGGAATTATGTGTTCTGCATCAAGATATTCCAGTATATATGGGGATCTTTGATATTTTTTATCAGTATTTTAGAAAATTAACAAATAATAGACCCATAATTTCAAGGAGTTTAGTGTCTCACACCAAAGAAATCAAGCATTTTTGGGGATGTTTGATATTTACGACCAATATTGTCAAGATTTATTTGTGATGTATTTTTTCCGGCTTTTGTTTTCAAGGAATATTTTCTCTGAGACAAATATATTAATCCGTATATGGTGATTTTTGATAGTTTTATGAAGATTTCCAAGGATTCTTGGGGTTGTAACTATTTCCAACTATTATTTTCAAGGAATAATGTGTCCTACATCAAGATATTCAAGCGCTTTTTGGGATATTTAATATTTTTAATCACGAATTTCAAGGATCCTTGGGGTTGTAAATATTTCCAGCTATTAGTTTAAAGGAATTATGTGTTTTACATCAAGATATTCCAGTATATATGGGTGTCTTTGATATTTTTGATCATAATTATCAAGGAATATTGGGGTTGTAATTATTTCCGACTTTTTTTTCAAGTAATTTGTGTCTTATACCAAGTTATTCAAGCGCATATGGGAATCTTTGATAAGTTTTATCAAGATTTCCAAGGATTTTTGGGGTTGTAAATATTTCCAGCTATTAGTTTAAAGGAATTATGTATCCAACATCAATATATACCGGTGTTTATGAGAATTTTTGACGATACATTTCAAGAATTTTAGGTAATTTTATTGTTTTAGACCATTTTTTTCAAGGAATTATGTGTTCTGCATCAAGATATTCCAGCATTTATGGGGATCTTTGATATTTTTGATCATAATTATCAAGGATTATTGGGGTTGTAATTATTTCCGACTTTTTTTTCAAGTAATTTGTGTCTTACACTAAGATATTCAATCGCATATGGGAATCTTTGATAAGTTTTATCAAGATTTCCAAGGATTTTTGGGGTTGTAAATATTTCCAGCTATTAGTTTAAAGGAATAATGTATCCAACATCAAGATATTCCAGTATATATGGGGATCTTTGATATTTTTGATCATAATTATCAAGGATTATTGGGGTTGTAATTATTTCCGACTTTTTTTTCAAGTAATTTGTGTCTTACACCAAGATATTCAAGCGCATATGGGAATCTTTGATAAGTTTTATCAAGATTTCCAAAGATTTTTGGGGTTGTAAATATTTCCAGCTATTTGTTTAAAGGAATTATGTGTTTTACATCAAGATATTCCAGTATATATGGGGATCTTTGATATTTTTGATCATAATTATCAAGGATTATTGGGGTTGTAATTATTTCCGACTTTTTTTTCAAGTAATTTGTGTCTTACACCAAGATATTCAAGCGCATATGGGAATCTTTGATAAGTTTTATCAAGATTTCCAAGGATTTTTGGGGTTGTAAATATTTCCAGCTATTAGTTTAAAGGAATTATGTGTTTTACATCAAGATATTCCAGTATATATGGGTGTCTTTGATATTTTTGATCATAATTATCAAGGAATATTGGGGTTGTAATTATTTCCGACTTTTTTTTCAAGTAATTTGTGTCTTATACCAAGTTATTCAAGCGCATATGGGAATCTTTGATAAGTTTTATCAAGATTTCCAAGGATTTTTGGGGTTGTAAATATTTCCAGCTATTAGTTTAAAGGAATTATGTATCCAACATCAATATATACCGCTGTTTATGAGAATTTTTGACGATACATTTCAAGAATTTTAGGTAATTTTTTTGTTTTAGACCTTTTTTTTCAAGGAATTATGTGTTTTACATCAAGATATTCCAGTATATATGGGGATATTTGATATTTTTGATCATAATTATCAAGGATTATTGGGGTTGTAATTATTTCCGACTTTTTTTTCAAGTAATTTGTGTCTTACACCAAGATATTCAAGCGCATATGGGAATCTTTGATAAGTTTTATCAAGATTTCCAAGGATTTTTGGGGTTGTAAATATTTCCAGCTATTAGTTTAAAGGAATTATGTGTTTTACATCAAGATATTCCAGTATATATGGGTGTCTTTGATATTTTTGATCATTATTATCAAGGAATATTGGGGTTGTAATTATTTCCGACTTTTTTTTCAAGTAATTTGTGTCTTACACCAAGTTATTCAAGCGCATATGGGAATCTTTGATAAGTTTTATCAAGATTTCCAAGGATTTTTGGGGTTGTAAATATTTCCAGCTATTAGTTTAAAGGAATTATGTATCCAACATCAATATATACCGCTGTTTATGAGAATTTTTGACGATACATTTCAAGAATTTTAGGTAATTTTTTTGTTTTAGACCATTTTTTTCAAGGAATTATGTGTTTTACATCAAGATATTCCAGTATATATGGGGATCTTTGATATTTTTGATCATAATTATCAAGGATTATTGGGGTTGTAATTATTTCCGACTTTTTTTTCAAGTAATTTGTGTCTTACACCAAGATATTCAAGCGCATATGGGAATCTTTGATAAGTTTTTTCAAGATTTCCAAGGATTTTTGGGGTTGTAAATATTTCCAGCTATTAGTTTAAAGGAATAATGTATCCAACATCAATATATACCGCTGTTTATGAGAATTTTTGACGATACATTTCAAGAATTTTAGGTAATTTTTTTGTTTTAGACCATTTTTTTCAAGGAATTATGTGTTTACATCAAGATATTCCAGTATATATGGGGATCTTTGATATTTTTGATCATAATTATCAAGGATTATTGGGGTTGTAATTATTTCCGACTTTTTTTTCAAGTAATTTGTGTCTTACACCAAGATATTCAAGCGCATATGGGAATCTTTGATAAGTTTTATCAAGATTTCCAAGGATTTTTGGGGTTGTAAATATTTCCAGCTATTAGTTTAAAGGAATTATGTGTTTTACATCAAAATATTCCAGTATATATGGGGATCTTTGATATTTTTGATCATAATTATCAAGGATTATTGGGGTTGTAATTATTTCCGACTTTTTTTTCAAGTAATTTGTGTCTTACACCAAGATATTCAAGCGCATATGGGAATCTTTGATAAGTTTTATCAAGATTTGCAAGGATTTTTGGGGTTGTAAATATTTCCAGCTATTAGTTTAAAGGAATTATGTGTTTTACATCAAAATATTCCAGTATATATGGGGATCTTTGATATTTTTGATCATAATTATCAAGGATTATTGGGGTTGTAATTATTTCCGACTTTTTTTTCAAGTAATTTGTGTCTTACACCAAGATATTCAAGCGCATATGGGAATCTTTGATAAGTTTTATCAAGATTTCCAAGGATTTTTGGGGTTGTAAATATTTCCAGCTATTAGTTTAAAGGAATTATGTGTTTTACATCAAGATATTCCAATATATATGGGTGTCTTTGATATTTTTGATCATAATTATCAAGGAATATTGGGGTTGTAATTATTTCCGACTTTTTTTTCAAGTAATTTGTGTCTTATACCAAGTTATTCAAGCGCATATGGGAATCTTTGATAAGTTTTATCAAGATTTCCAAGGATTTTTGGGGTTGTAAATATTTCCAGCTATTAGTTTAAAGGAATTATGTATCCAACATCAATATATACCGCTGTTTATGAGAATTTTTGACGATACATTTCAAGAATTTTAGGTAATTTTATTGTTTTAGACCATTTTTTTCAAGGAATTATGTGTTCTGCATCAAGATATTCCAGCATTTATGGGGATCTTTGATATTTTTGATCATAATTATCAAGGATTATTGGGGTTGTAATTATTTCCGACTTTTTTTTCAAGTAATTTGTGTCTTAAACCAAGATATTCAAGCGCATATGGGAATCTTTGATAAGTTTTATCAAGATTTCCAAGGATTTTTGGGGTTGTAAATATTTCCAGCTATTAGTTTAAAGGAATAATGTATCCAACATCAATATATACCGCTGTTTATGAGAATTTTTGACGATACATTTCAAGAATTTTAGGTAATTTTATTGTTTTAGACCATTTTTTTCAAGGAATTATGTGTTTTGCATCAAGATATTCCAGCATTTATGGGGATCTTTGATATTTTTGATCATAATTATCAAGGATTATTGGGGTTGTAATTATTTCCGACTTTTTTTTCAAGTAATATGTGTCTTACACCAAGATATTCAATCGCATATGGGAATCTTTGATAAGTTTTATCAAGATTTCCAAGGATTATTGGGGTTGTAAATATTTCCAGCTATTAGTTTAAAGGAATTATGTGTTTTACATCAAGATATTCCAGTATATATGGGGATCTTTGATATTTTTGATCATAATTATCAAGGATTATTGGGGTTGTAATTATTTCCGACTTTTTTTTCAAGTAATTTGTGTCTTACACCAAGATATTCAAGCGCATATGGGAATCTTTGATAAGTTTTATCAAGATTTCCAAGGATTTTTGGGGTTGTAAATATTTCCAGCTATTAGTTTAAAGGAATTATGTGTTTTACATCAAGATATTCCAGTATATATGGGTGTCTTTGATATTTTTGATCATAATTATCAAGGAATATTGGGGTTGTAATTATTTCCGACTTTTTTTTCAAGTAATTTGTGTCTTATACCAAGTTATTCAAGCGCATATGGGAATCTTTGATAAGTTTTATCAAGATTTCCAAGGATTTTTGGGGTTGTAAATATTTCCAGCTATTAGTTTAAAGGAATTATGTATCCAACATCAATATATACCGCTGTTTATGAGAATTTTTGACGATACATTTCAAGAATTTTAGGTAATTTTTTTGTTTTAGACCATTTTTTTCAAGGAATTATGTGTTTTACATCAAGATATTCCAGTATATATGGGGATCTTTGATATTTTTGATCATAATTATCAAGGATTATTGGGGTTGTAATTATTTCCGACTTTTTTTTCAAGTAATTTGTGTCTTACACCAAGATATTCAAGCGCATATGGGAATCTTTGATAAGTTTTATCAAGATTTCCAAGGATTTTTGGGGTTGTAAATATTTCCAGCTATTAGTTTAAAGGAATTATGTGTTTTACATCAAGATATTCCAGTATATATGGGTGTCTTTGATATTTTTGATCATTATTATCAAGGAATATTGGGGTTGTAATTATTTCCGACTTTTTTTTCAAGTAATTTGTGTCTTACACCAAGTTATTCAAGCGCATATGGGAATCTTTGATAAGTTTTATCAAGATTTCCAAGGATTTTTGGGGTTGTAAATATTTCCAGCTATTAGTTTAAAGGAATTATGTATCCAACATCAATATATACCGCTGTTTATGAGAATTTTTGACGATACATTTCAAGAATTTTAGGTAATTTTTTTGTTTTAGACCATTTTTTTCAAGGAATTATGTGTTTTACATCAAGATATTCCAGTATATATGGGGATCTTTGATATTTTTGATCATAATTATCAAGGATTATTGGGGTTGTAATTATTTCCGACTTTTTTTTCAAGTAATTTGTGTCTTACACCAAGATATTCAAGCGCATATGGGAATCTTTGATAAGTTTTTTCAAGATTTCCAAGGATTTTTGGGGTTGTAAATATTTCCAGCTATTAGTTTAAAGGAATAATGTATCCAACATCAATATATACCGCTGTTTATGAGAATTTTTGACGATACATTTCAAGAATTTTAGGTAATTTTTTTGTTTTAGACCATTTTTTTCAAGGAATTATGTGTTTACATCAAGATATTCCAGTATATATGGGGATCTTTGATATTTTTGATCATAATTATCAAGGATTATTGGGGTTGTAATTATTTCCGACTTTTTTTTCAAGTAATTTGTGTCTTACACCAAGATATTCAAGCGCATATGGGAATCTTTGATAAGTTTTATCAAGATTTCCAAGGATTTTTGGGGTTGTAAATATTTCCAGCTATTAGTTTAAAGGAATTATGTGTTTTACATCAAAATATTCCAGTATATATGGGGATCTTTGATATTTTTGATCATAATTATCAAGGATTATTGGGGTTGTAATTATTTCCGACTTTTTTTTCAAGTAATTTGTGTCTTACACCAAGATATTCAAGCGCATATGGGAATCTTTGATAAGTTTTATCAAGATTTGCAAGGATTTTTGGGGTTGTAAATATTTCCAGCTATTAGTTTAAAGGAATTATGTGTTTTACATCAAAATATTCCAGTATATATGGGGATCTTTGATATTTTTGATCATAATTATCAAGGATTATTGGGGTTGTAATTATTTCCGACTTTTTTTTCAAGTAATTTGTGTCTTACACCAAGATATTCAAGCGCATATGGGAATCTTTGATAAGTTTTATCAAGATTTCCAAGGATTTTTGGGGTTGTAAATATTTCCAGCTATTAGTTTAAAGGAATTATGTGTTTTACATCAAGATATTCCAATATATATGGGTGTCTTTGATATTTTTGATCATAATTATCAAGGAATATTGGGGTTGTAATTATTTCCGACTTTTTTTTCAAGTAATTTGTGTCTTATACCAAGTTATTCAAGCGCATATGGGAATCTTTGATAAGTTTTATCAAGATTTCCAAGGATTTTTGGGGTTGTAAATATTTCCAGCTATTAGTTTAAAGGAATTATGTATCCAACATCAATATATACCGCTGTTTATGAGAATTTTTGACGATACATTTCAAGAATTTTAGGTAATTTTATTGTTTTAGACCATTTTTTTCAAGGAATTATGTGTTCTGCATCAAGATATTCCAGCATTTATGGGGATCTTTGATATTTTTGATCATAATTATCAAGGATTATTGGGGTTGTAATTATTTCCGACTTTTTTTTCAAGTAATTTGTGTCTTAAACCAAGATATTCAAGCGCATATGGGAATCTTTGATAAGTTTTATCAAGATTTCCAAGGATTTTTGGGGTTGTAAATATTTCCAGCTATTAGTTTAAAGGAATAATGTATCCAACATCAATATATACCGCTGTTTATGAGAATTTTTGACGATACATTTCAAGAATTTTAGGTAATTTTTTTGTTTTAGACCATTTTTTTCAAGGAATTATGTGTTTACATCAAGATATTCCAGTATATATGGGGATCTTTGATATTTTTGATCATAATTATCAAGGATTATTGGGGTTGTAATTATTTCCGACTTTTTTTTCAAGTAATTTGTGTCTTACACCAAGATATTCAAGCGCATATGGGAATCTTTGATAAGTTTTATCAAGATTTCCAAGGATTTTTGGGGTTGTAAATATTTCCAGCTATTAGTTTAAAGGAATTATGTGTTTTACATCAAGATATTCCAGTATATATGGGGATCTTTGATATTTTTGATCATAATTATCAAGGATTATTGGGGTTGTAATTATTTCCGACTTTTTTTTCAAGTAATTTGTGTCTTACACCAAGATATTCAAGCGCATATGGGAATCTTTGATAAGTTTTATCAAGATTTCCAAGGATTTTTGGGGTTGTAAATATTTCCAGCTATTAGTTTAAAGGAATTATGTGTTTTACATCAAGATATTCCAGTATATATGGGGATCTTTGATATTTTTGATCATAATTATCAAGGATTATTGGGGTTGTAATTATTTCCGACTTTTTTTTCAAGTAATTTGTGTCTTACACCAAGTTATTCAAGCGCATTTGGGAATCTTTGATAAATTTTATCAAGATTTCCAAGGATTTTTGGGGTTGTAAATATTTCCAGCTATCAGTTTAAAGGAATTATGTATCCAACATCAATATATACCGCTGTTTATGAGAATTTTTGACGATACATTTCAAGAATTTTAGGTAATTTTATTGTTTTAGACCATTTTTTCAAGGAATTATGTGTTCTGCATCAAGATATTCCAGCATTTATGGGGATCTTTGATATTTTTGATCATAATTATCAAGGATTATTGGGGTTGTAATTATTTCCGACTTTTTTTTCAAGTAATTTGTGTCTTACACCAAGATATTCAATCGCATATGGGAATCTTTGATAAGTTTTATCAAGATTTCCAAGGATTTTTGGGGTTGTAAATATTTCCAGCTATTAGTTTAAAGGAATTATGTGTTTTACATCAAGATATTCCAGTATATATGGGGATCTTTGATATTTTTGATCATAATTATCAAGGATTATTGGGGTTGTAATTATTTCCGACTTTTTTTTCAAGTAATTTGTGTCTTACACCAAGATATTCAAGCGCATATGGGAATCTTTGATAAGTTTTATCAAGATTTCCAAGGATTTTTGGGGTTGTAAATATTTCCAGCTATTAGTTTAAAGGAATTATGTGTTTTACATCAAGATATTCCAGTATATATGGGTGTCTTTGATATTTTTGATCATTATTATCAAGGAATATTGGGGTTGTAATTATTTCCGACTTTTTTTTCAAGTAATTTGTGTCTTACACCAAGTTATTCAAGCGCATATGGGAATCTTTGATAAGTTTTATCAAGATTTCCAAGGATTTTTGGGGTTGTAAATATTTCCAGCTATTAGTTTAAAGGAATTATGTATCCAACATCAATATATACCGCTGTTTATGAGAATTTTTGACGATACATTTCAAGAATTTTAGGTAATTTTTTTGTTTTAGACCATTTTTTTCAAGGAATTATGTGTTTTACATCAAGATATTCCAGTATATATGGGGATCTTTGATATTTTTGATCATAATTATCAAGGATTATTGGGGTTGTAATTATTTCCGACTTTTTTTTCAAGTAATTTGTGTCTTACACCAAGATATTCAAGCGCATATGGGAATCTTTGATAAGTTTTTTCAAGATTTCCAAGGATTTTTGGGGGTTGTAAATATTTCCAGCTATTAGTTTAAAGGAATTATGTATCCAACATCAATATATACCGCTGTTTATGAGAATTTTTGACGATACATTTCAAGAATTTTAGGTAATTTTTTTGTTTTAGACCATTTTTTTCAAGGAATTATGTGTTTTACATCAAGATATTCCAGTATATTTGGGGATCTTTGATATTTTTGATCATAATTATCAAGGATTATTGGGGTTGTAATTATTTCCGACTTTTTTTTCAAGTAATTTGTGTCTTAAACCAAGATATTCAAGCGCATATGGGAATCTTTGATAAGTTTTATCAAGATTTCCAAGGATTTTTGGGGTTGTAAATATTTCCAGCTATTAGTTTAAAGGAATAATGTATCCAACATCAATATATACCGCTGTTTATGAGAATTTTTGACGATACATTTCAAGAATTTTAGGTAATTTTTTTGTTTTAGACCATTTTTTTCAAGGAATTATGTGTTTACATCAAGATATTCCAGTATATATGGGGATCTTTGATATTTTTGATCATAATTATCAAGGATTATTGGGGTTGTAATTATTTCCGACTTTTTTTTCAAGTAATTTGTGTCTTACACCAAGATATTCAAGCGCATATGGGAATCTTTGATAAGTTTTATCAAGATTTCCAAGGATTTTTGGGGTTGTAAATATTTCCAGCTATTAGTTTAAAGGAATTATGTGTTTTACATCAAAATATTCCAGTATATATGGGGATCTTTGATATTTTTGATCATAATTATCAAGGATTATTGGGGTTGTAATTATTTCCGACTTTTTTTTCAAGTAATTTGTGTCTTACACCAAGATATTCAAGCGCATATGGGAATCTTTGATAAGTTTTATCAAGATTTCCAAGGATTTTTGGGGTTGTAAATATTTCCAGCTATTTGTTTAAAGGAATTATGTGTTTTACATCAAGATATTCCAGTATATATGGGGATCTTTGATATTTTTGATCATAATTATCAAGGATTATTGGGGTTGTAATTATTTCCGACTTTTTTTTCAAGTAATTTGTGTCTTACACCAAGATATTCAAGCGCATATGGGAATCTTTGATAAGTTTTATCAAGATTTCCAAGGATTTTTGGGGTTGTAAATATTTCCAGCTATTAGTTTAAAGGAATTATGTGTTTTACATCAAGATATTCCAGTATATATGGGTGTCTTTGATATTTTTGATCATAATTATCAAGGAATATTGGGGTTGTAATTATTTCCGACTTTTTTTTCAAGTAATTTGTGTTTACACCAAGTTATTCAAGCACATATGGGAATGTTTGATAAGTTTTATCAAGATTTCCAAGGATTTTTGGGGTTGTAAATATTTCCGGCTATTATTTTCAAGGAATAATGTATCCAACATCAATATATACCGGTGTTTATGAGAATTTTTGACGATACATTTCAAGAATTTTAGGTAATTTTATTGTTTTAGACCATTTTTTTCAAGGAATTATGTGTTTTGCATCAAGATATTCCAGCATTTATGGGGATCTTTGATATTTTTGATCATAATTATCAAGGATTATTGGGGTTGTAATTATTTCCGACTTTTTTTTCAAGTAATATGTGTCTTACACCAAGATATTCAATCGCATATGGGAATCTTTGATAAGTTTTATCAAGATTTCCAAGGATTTTTGGGGTTGTAAATATTTCCAGCTATTAGTTTAAAGGAATTATGTGTTTTACATCAAGATATTCCAGTATATATGGGGATCTTTGATATTTTTGATCATAATTATCAAGGATTATTGGGGTTGTAATTATTTCCGACTTTTTTTTCAAGTAATTTGTGTCTTACACCAAGATATTCAAGCGCATATGGGAATCTTTGATAAGTTTTATCAAGATTTCCAAGGATTTTTGGGGTTGTAAATATTTCCAGCTATTAGTTTAAAGGAATTATGTGTTTTACATCAAGATATTCCAGTATATATGGGTGTCTTTGATATTTTTGATCATAATTATCAAGGAATATTGGGGTTGTAATTATTTCCGACTTTTTTTTCAAGTAATTTGTGTCTTATACCAAGTTATTCAAGCGCATATGGGAATCTTTGATAAGTTTTATCAAGATTTCCAAGGATTTTTGGGGTTGTAAATATTTCCAGCTATTAGTTTAAAGGAATTATGTGTTTTACATCAAGATATTCCAGTATATATGGGTGTCTTTGATATTTTTGATCATAATTATCAAGGAATATTGGGGTTGTAATTATTTCCGACTTTTTTTTCAAGTAATTTGTGTCTTACACCAAGTTATTCAAGCGCATATGGGAATCTTTGATAAGTTTTATCAAGATTTCCAAGGATTTTTGGGGTTGTAAATATTTCCAGCTATTAGTTTAAAGGAATTATGTGTTTTACATCAAGATATTCCAGTATATATGGGGATCTTTGATATTTTTGATCATAATTATCAAGGATTATTGGGGTTGTAATTATTTCCGACTTTTTTTTCAAGTAATTTGTGTCTTACACCAAGATATTCAAGCGCATATGGGAATCTTTGATAAGTTTTATCAAGATTTCCAAGGATTTTTGGGGTTGTAAATATTTCCAGCTATTAGTTTAAAGGAATGATGTATCCAACATCAATATATACCGCTGTTTATGAGAATTTTTGACGATACATTTCAAGAATTTTAGGTAATTTTTTTGTTTTAGACCATTTTTTCAAGGAATTATGTGTTTTACATCAAGATATTCCAGTATATATGGGGATCTTTGATATTTTTGATCATAATTATCAAGGATTATTGGGGTTGTAATTATTTCCGACTTTTTTTTCAAGTAATTTGTGTCTTACACCAAGTTATTCAAGCGCATTTGGGAATCTTTGATAAATTTTATCAAGATTTCCAAGGATTTTTGGGGTTGTAAATATTTCCAGCTATCAGTTTAAAGGAATTATGTATCCAACATCAATATATACCGCTGTTTATGAGAATTTTTGACGATACATTTCAAGAATTTTAGGTAATTTTATTGTTTTAGACCATTTTTTCAAGGAATTATGTGTTCTGCATCAAGATATTCCAGCATTTATGGGGATCTTTGATATTTTTGATCATAATTATCAAGGATTATTGGGGTTGTAATTATTTCCGACTTTTTTTTCAAGTAATTTGTGTCTTACACCAAGATATTCAATCGCATATGGGAATCTTTGATAAGTTTTATCAAGATTTCCAAGGATTTTTGGGGTTGTAAATATTTCCAGCTATTAGTTTAAAGGAATTATGTGTTTTACATCAAGATATTCCAGTATATATGGGGATCTTTGATATTTTTGATCATAATTATCAAGGATTATTGGGGTTGTAATTATTTCCGACTTTTTTTTCAAGTAATTTGTGTCTTACACCAAGATAGTCAAGCGCATATGGGAATCTTTGATAAGTTTTATCAAGATTTCCAAGGATTTTTGGGGTTGTAAAAATTTCCAGCTATTAGTTTAAAGGAATTATGTGTTTTACATCAAGATATTCCAGTATATATGGGTGTCTTTGATATTTTTGATCATTATTATCAAGGAATATTGGGGTTGTAATTATTTCCGACTTTTTTTTCAAGTAATTTGTGTCTTACACCAAGTTATTCAAGCGCATATGGGAATCTTTGATAAGTTTTATCAAGATTTCCAAGGATTTTTGGGGTTGTAAATATTTCCAGCTATTAGTTTAAAGGAATTATGTGTTTTACATCAAGATATTCCAGTATATATGGGTGTCTTTGATATTTTTGATCATAATTATCAAGGAATATTGGGGTTGTAATTATTTCCGACTTTTTTTTCAAGTAATTTGTGTCTTAAACCAAGATATTCAAGCGCATATGGGAATCTTTGATAAGTTTTATCAAGATTTCCAAGGATTTTTGGGGTTGTAAATATTTCCAGCTATTAGTTTAAAGGAATAATGTATCCAACATCAATATATACCGCTGTTTATGAGAATTTTTGACGATACATTTCAAGAATTTTAGGTAATTTTTTTGTTTTAGACCATTTTTTTCAAGGAATTATGTGTTTACATCAAGATATTCCAGTATATATGGGGATCTTTGATATTTTTGATCATAATTATCAAGGATTATTGGGGTTGTAATTATTTCCGACTTTTTTTTCAAGTAATTTGTGTCTTACACCAAGTTATTCAAGCGCATTTGGGAATCTTTGATAAGTTTTATCAAGATTTCCAAGGATTTTTGGGGTTGTAAATATTTCCAGCTATCAGTTTAAAGGAATTATGTATCCAACATCAATATATACCGCTGTTTATGAGAATTTTTGACGATACATTTCAAGAATTTTAGGTAATTTTATTGTTTTAGACCATTTTTTCAAGGAATTATGTGTTCTGCATCAAGATATTCCAGCATTTATGGGGATCTTTGATATTTTTGATCATAATTATCAAGGATTATTGGGGTTGTAATTATTTCCGACTTTTTTTTCAAGTAATTTGTGTCTTACACCAAGATATTCAATCGCATATGGGAATCTTTGATAATTTTTATCAAGATTTCCAAGGATTTTTGGGGTTGTAAATATTTCCAGCTATTAGTTTAAAGGAATTATGTGTTTTACATCAAGATATTCCAGTATATATGGGGATCTTTGATATTTTTGATCATAATTATCAAGGATTATTGGGGTTGTAATTATTTCCGACTTTTTTTTCAAGTAATTTGTGTCTTACACCAAGATATTCAAGCGCATATGGGAATCTTTGATAAGTTTTATCAAGATTTCCAAGGATTTTTGGGGTTGTAAATATTTCCAGCTATTAGTTTAAAGGAATTATGTGTTTTACATCAAGATATTCCAGTATATATGGGTGTCTTTGATATTTTTGATCATTATTATCAAGGAATATTGGGGTTGTAATTATTTCCGACTTTTTTTTCAAGTAATTTGTGTCTTACACCAAGTTATTCAAGCGCATATGGGAATCTTTGATAAGTTTTATCAAGATTTCCAAGGATTTTTGGGGTTGTAAATATTTCCAGCTATTAGTTTAAAGGAATTATGTATCCAACATCAATATATACCGCTGTTTATGAGAATTTTTGACGATACATTTCAAGAATTTTAGGTAATTTTTTTGTTTTAGACCATTTTTTTCAAGGAATTATGTGTTTTACATCAAGATATTCCAGTATATATGGGGATCTTTGATATTTTTGATCATAATTATCAAGGATTATTGGGGTTGTAATTATTTCCGACTTTTTTTTCAAGTAATTTGTGTCTTACACCAAGATATTCAAGCGCATATGGGAATCTTTGATAAGTTTTTTCAAGATTTCCAAGGATTTTTGGGGGTTGTAAATATTTCCAGCTATTGGTTTAAAGGAATTATGTATCCAACATCAATATATACCGCTGTTTATGAGAATTTTTGACGATACATTTCAAGAATTTTAGGTAATTTTTTTGTTTTAGACCATTTTTTTCAAGGAATTATGTGTTTTACATCAAGATATTCCAGTATATATGGGGATCTTTGATATTTTTGATCATAATTATCAAGGATTATTGGGGTTGTAATTATTTCCGACTTTTTTTTCAAGTAATTTGTGTCTTAAACCAAGATATTCAAGCGCATATGGGAATCTTTGATAAGTTTTATCAAGATTTCCAAGGATTTTTGGGGTTGTAAATATTTCCAGCTATTAGTTTAAAGGAATAATGTATCCAACATCAATATATACCGCTGTTTATGAGAATTTTTGACGATACATTTCAAGAATTTTAGGTAATTTTTTTGTTTTAGACCATTTTTTTCAAGGAATTATGTGTTTACATCAAGATATTCCAGTATATATGGGGATCTTTGATATTTTTGATCATAATTATCAAGGATTATTGGGGTTGTAATTATTTCCGACTTTTTTTTCAAGTAATTTGTGTCTTACACCAAGATATTCAAGCGCATATGGGAATCTTTGATAAGTTTTATCAAGATTTCCAAGGATTTTTGGGGTTGTAAATATTTCCAGCTATTAGTTTAAAGGAATTATGTGTTTTACATCAAAATATTCCAGTATATATGGGGATCTTTGATATTTTTGATCATAATTATCAAGGATTATTGGGGTTGTAATTATTTCCGACTTTTTTTTCAAGTAATTTGTGTCTTACACCAAGTTATTCAAGCGCATTTGGGAATCTTTGATAAGTTTTATCAAGATTTCCAAGGATTTTTGGGGTTGTAAATATTTCCAGCTATTAGTTTAAAGGAATTATGTGTTTTACATCAAGATATTCCAGTATATATGGGTGTCTTTGATATTTTTGATCATAATTATCAAGGAATATTGGGGTTGTAATTATTTCCGACTTTTTTTTCAAGTAATTTGTGTTTACACCAAGTTATTCAAGCACATATGGGAATGTTTGATAAGTTTTATCAAGATTTCCAAGGATTTTTGGGGTTGTAAATATTTCCGGATATTATTTTCAAGGAATAATGTATCCAACATCAATATATACCGGTGTTTATGAGAATTTTTGACGATACATTTCAAGAATTTTAGGTAATTTTATTGTTTTAGACCATTTTTTTCAAGGAATTATGTGTTTTGCATCAAGATATTCCAGCATTTATGGGGATCTTTGATATTTTTGATCATAATTATCAAGGATTATTGGGGTTGTAATTATTTCCGACTTTTTTTTCAAGTAATTTGTGTCTTACACCAAGATATTCAATCGCATATGGGAATCTTTGATAAGTTTTATCAAGATTTCCAAGGATTTTTGGGGTTGTAAATATTTCCAGCTATTAGTTTAAAGGAATTATGTGTTTTACATCAAGATATTCCAGTATATATGGGGATCTTTGATATTTTTGATCATAATTATCAAGGATTATTGGGGTTGTAATTATTTCCGACTTTTTTTTCAAGTAATTTGTGTCTTACACCAAGATATTCAAGCGCATATGGGAATCTTTGATAAGTTTTATCAAGATTTCCAAGGATTTTTGGGGTTGTAAATATTTCCAGCTATTAGTTTAAAGGAATTATGTGTTTTACATCAAGATATTCCAGTATATATGGGTGTCTTTGATATTTTTGATCATAATTATCAAGGAATATTGGGGTTGTAATTATTTCCGACTTTTTTTTCAAGTAATTTGTGTCTTACACCAAGTTATTCAAGCGCATATGGGAATCTTTGATAAGTTTTATCAAGATTTCCAAGGATTTTTGGGGTTGTAAATATTTCCAGCTATTAGTTTAAAGGAATTATGTATCCAACATCAATATATACCGCTGTTTATGAGAATTTTTGACGATACATTTCAAGAATTTTAGGTAATTTTTTTGTTTTAGACCATTTTTTTCAAGGAATTATGTGTTTTACATCAAGATATTCCAGTATATATGGGGATCTTTGATATTTTTGATCATAATTATCAAGGATTATTGGGGTTGTAATTATTTCCGACTTTTTTTTCAAGTAATTTGTGTCTTACACCAAGATATTCAAGCGCATATGGGAATCTTTGATAAGTTTTTTCAAGATTTCCAAGGATTTTTGGGGGTTGTAAATATTTCCAGCTATTGGTTTAAAGGAATTATGTATCCAACATCAATATATACCGCTGTTTATGAGAATTTTTGACGATACATTTCAAGAATTTTAGGTAATTTTTTTGTTTTAGACCATTTTTTTCAAGGAATTATGTGTTTTACATCAAGATATTCCAGTATATATGGGGATCTTTGATATTTTTGATCATAATTATCAAGGATTATTGGGGTTGTAATTATTTCCGACTTTTTTTTCAAGTAATTTGTGTCTTAAACCAAGATATTCAAGCGCATATGGGAATCTTTGATAAGTTTTATCAAGATTTCCAAGGATTTTTGGGGTTGTAAATATTTCCAGCTATTAGTTTAAAGGAATAATGTATCCAACATCAATATATACCGCTGTTTATGAGAATTTTTGACGATACATTTCAAGAATTTTAGGTAATTTTTTTGTTTTAGACCATTTTTTTCAAGGAATTATGTGTTTACATCAAGATATTCCAGTATATATGGGGATCTTTGATATTTTTGATCATAATTATCAAGGATTATTGGGGTTGTAATTATTTCCGACTTTTTTTTCAAGTAATTTGTGTCTTACACCAAGATATTCAAGCGCATATGGGAATCTTTGATAAGTTTTATCAAGATTTCCAAGGATTTTTGGGGTTGTAAATATTTCCAGCTATTAGTTTAAAGGAATTATGTGTTTTACATCAAAATATTCCAGTATATATGGGGATCTTTGATATTTTTGATCATAATTATCAAGGATTATTGGGGTTGTAATTATTTCCGACTTTTTTTTCAAGTAATTTGTGTCTTACACCAAGTTATTCAAGCGCATTTGGGAATCTTTGATAAGTTTTATCAAGATTTCCAAGGATTTTTGGGGTTGTAAATATTTCCAGCTATTAGTTTAAAGGAATTATGTGTTTTACATCAAGATATTCCAGTATATATGGGTGTCTTTGATATTTTTGATCATAATTATCAAGGAATATTGGGGTTGTAATTATTTCCGACTTTTTTTTCAAGTAATTTGTGTTTACACCAAGTTATTCAAGCACATATGGGAATGTTTGATAAGTTTTATCAAGATTTCCAAGGATTTTTGGGGTTGTAAATATTTCCGGATATTATTTTCAAGGAATAATGTGTTTTACATCAAGATATTCCAGTATATATGGGTGTCTTTGATATTTTTGATCATAATTATCAAGGAATATTGGGGTTGTAATTATTTCCGACTTTTTTTTCAAGTAATTTGTGTCTTACACCAAGTTATTCAAGCGCATATGGGAATCTTTGATAAGTTTTATCAAGATTTCCAAGGATTTTTGGGGTTGTAAATATTTCCAGCTATTAGTTTAAAGGAATTATGTATCCAACATCAATATATACCGCTGTTTATGAGAATTTTTGACGATACATTTCAAGAATTTTAGGTAATTTTTTTGTTTTAGACCATTTTTTTCAAGGAATTATGTGTTTTACATCAAGATATTCCAGTATATATGGGGATCTTTGATATTTTTGATCATAATTATCAAGGATTATTGGGGTTGTAATTATTTCCGACTTTTTTTTCAAGTAATTTGTGTCTTACACCAAGATATTCAATCGCATATGGGAATCTTTGATAAGTTTTATCAAGATTTCCAAGGATTTTTGGGGTTGTAAATATTTCCAGCTATTAGTTTAAAGGAATTATGTGTTTTACATCAAGATATTCCAGTATATATGGGGATCTTTGATATTTTTGATCATAATTATCAAGGATTATTGGGGTTGTAATTATTTCCGACTTTTTTTTCAAGTAATTTGTGTCTTACACCAAGATATTCAAGCGCATATGGGAATCTTTGATAAGTTTTATCAAGATTTCCAAGGATTTTTGGGGTTGTAAATATTTCCAGCTATTAGTTTAAAGGAATTATGTGTTTTACATCAAGATATTCCAGTATATATGGGTGTCTTTGATATTTTTGATCATAATTATCAAGGAATATTGGGGTTGTAATTATTTCCGACTTTTTTTTCAAGTAATTTGTGTCTTACACCAAGTTATTCAAGCGCATATGGGAATCTTTGATAAGTTTTATCAAGATTTCCAAGGATTTTTGGGGTTGTAAATATTTCCAGCTATTAGTTTAAAGGAATTATGTGTTTTACATCAAGATATTCCAGTATATATGGGGATCTTTGATATTTTTGATCATAATTATCAAGGATTATTGGGGTTGTAATTATTTCCGACTTTTTTTTCAAGTAATTTGTGTCTTACACCAAGATATTCAAGCGCATATGGGAATCTTTGATAAGTTTTATCAAGATTTCCAAGGATTTTTGGGGTTGTAAATATTTCCAGCTATTAGTTTAAAGGAATTATGTGTTTTACATCAAGATATTCCAGTATATATGGGTGTCTTTGATATTTTTGATCATTATTATCAAGGAATATTGGGGTTGTAATTATTTCCGACTTTTTTTTCAAGTAATTTGTGTCTTACACCAAGTTATTCAAGCGCATATGGGAATCTTTGATAAGTTTTATCAAGATTTCCAAGGATTTTTGGGGTTGTAAATATTTCCAGCTATTAGTTTAAAGGAATTATGTATCCAACATCAATATATACCGCTGTTTATGAGAATTTTTGACGATACATTTCAAGAATTTTAGGTAATTTTTTTGTTTTAGACCATTTTTTTCAAGGAATTATGTGTTTTACATCAAGATATTCCAGTATATATGGGGATCTTTGATATTTTTGATCATAATTATCAAGGATTATTGGGGTTGTAATTATTTCCGACTTTTTTTTCAAGTAATTTGTGTCTTACACCAAGATATTCAAGCGCATATGGGAATCTTTGATAAGTTTTTTCAAGATTTCCAAGGATTTTTGGGGGTTGTAAATATTTCCAGCTATTGGTTTAAAGGAATTATGTATCCAACATCAATATATACCGCTGTTTATGAGAATTTTTGACGATACATTTCAAGAATTTTAGGTAATTTTTTTGTTTTAGACCATTTTTTTCAAGGAATTATGTGTTTTACATCAAGATATTCCAGTATATATGGGGATCTTTGATATTTTTGATCATAATTATCAAGGATTATTGGGGTTGTAATTATTTCCGACTTTTTTTTCAAGTAATTTGTGTCTTAAACCAAGATATTCAAGCGCATATGGGAATCTTTGATAAGTTTTATCAAGATTTCCAAGGATTTTTGGGGTTGTAAATATTTCCTGCTATTAGTTTAAAGGAATAATGTATCCAACATCAATATATACCGCTGTTTATGAGAATTTTTGACGATACATTTCAAGAATTTTAGGTAATTTTTTTGTTTTAGACCATTTTTTTCAAGGAATTATGTGTTTACATCAAGATATTCCAGTATATATGGGGATCTTTGATATTTTTGATCATAATTATCAAGGATTATTGGGGTTGTAATTATTTCCGACTTTTTTTTCAAGTAATTTGTGTCTTACACCAAGTTATTCAAGCGCATTTGGGAATCTTTGATAAGTTTTATCAAGATTTCCAAGGATTTTTGGGGTTGTAAATATTTCCAGCTATTAGTTTAAAGGAATTATGTGTTTTACATCAAGATATTCCAGTATATATGGGTGTCTTTGATATTTTTGATCATAATTATCAAGGAATATTGGGGTTGTAATTATTTCCGACTTTTTTTTCAAGTAATTTGTGTTTACACCAAGTTATTCAAGCACATATGGGAATGTTTGATAAGTTTTATCAAGATTTCCAAGGATTTTTGGGGTTGTAAATATTTCCGGCTATTATTTTCAAGGAATAATGTATCCAACATCAATATATACCGGTGTTTATGAGAATTTTTGACGATACATTTCAAGAATTTTAGGTAATTTTATTGTTTTAGACCATTTTTTTCAAGGAATTATGTGTTTTGCATCAAGATATTCCAGCATTTATGGGGATCTTTGATATTTTTGATCATAATTATCAAGGATTATTGGGGTTGTAATTATTTCCGACTTTTTTTTCAAGTAATTTGTGTCTTACACCAAGATATTCAATCGCATATGGGAATCTTTGATAAGTTTTATCAAGATTTCCAAGGATTTTTGGGGTTGTAAATATTTCCAGCTATTAGTTTAAAGGAATTATGTGTTTTACATCAAGATATTCCAGTATATATGGGGATCTTTGATATTTTTGATCATAATTATCAAGGATTATTGGGGTTGTAATTATTTCCGACTTTTTTTTCAAGTAATTTGTGTCTTACACCAAGATATTCAAGCGCATATGGGAATCTTTGATAAGTTTTATCAAGATTTCCAAGGATTTTTGGGGTTGTAAATATTTCCAGCTATTAGTTTAAAGGAATTATGTGTTTTACATCAAGATATTCCAGTATATATGGGTGTCTTTGATATTTTTGATCATAATTATCAAGGAATATTGGGGTTGTAATTATTTCCGACTTTTTTTTCAAGTAATTTGTGTCTTACACCAAGTTATTCAAGCGCATATGGGAATCTTTGATAAGTTTTATCAAGATTTCCAAGGATTTTTGGGGTTGTAAATATTTCCAGCTATTAGTTTAAAGGAATTATGTATCCAACATCAATATATACCGCTGTTTATGAGAATTTTTGACGATACATTTCAAGAATTTTAGGTAATTTTATTGTTTTAGACCATTTTTTTCAAGGAATTATGTGTTCTGCATCAAGATATTCCAGCATTTATGGGGATCTTTGATATTTTTGATCATAATTATCAAGGATTATTGGGGTTGTAATTATTTCCGACTTTTTTTTCAAGTAATTTGTGTCTTAAACCAAGATATTCAAGCGCATATGGGAATCTTTGATAAGTTTTATCAAGATTTCCAAGGATTTTTGGGGTTGTAAATATTTCCAGCTATTAGTTTAAAGGAATAATGTATCCAACATCAATATATACCGCTGTTTATGAGAATTTTTGACGATACATTTCAAGAATTTTAGGTAATTTTTTTGTTTTAGACCATTTTTTTCAAGGAATTATGTGTTTTACATCAAGATATTCCAGTATATATGGGGATCTTTGATATTTTTGATCATAAATATCAAGGATTATTGGGGTTGTAATTATTTCCGACTTTTTTTTCAAGTAATTTGTGTCTTACACCAAGATATTCAAGCGCATATGGGAATCTTTGATAAGTTTTATCAAGATTTCCAAGGATTTTTGGGGTTGTAAATATTTCCAGCTATTAGTTTAAAGGAATTATGTGTTTTACATCAAGATATTCCAGTATATATGGGGATCTTTGATATTTTTGATCATAATTATCAAGGATTATTGGGGTTGTAATTATTTCCGACTTTTTTTTCAAGTAATTTGTGTCTTACACCAAGTTATTCAAGCGCATTTGGGAATCTTTGATAAATTTTATCAAGATTTCCAAGGATTTTTGGGGTTGTAAATATTTCCAGCTATCAGTTTAAAGGAATTATGTATCCAACATCAATATATACCGCTGTTTATGAGAATTTTTGACGATACATTTCAAGAATTTTAGGTAATTTTATTGTTTTAGACCATTTTTTCAAGGAATTATGTGTTCTGCATCAAGATATTCCAGTATATATGGGGATCTTTGATATTTTTGATCATAATTATCAAGGATTATTGGGGTTGTAATTATTTCCGACTTTTTTTTCAAGTAATTTGTGTCTTACACCAAGATATTCAAGCGCATATGGGAATCTTTGATAAGTTTTATCAAGATTTCCAAGGATTTTTGGGGTTGTAAATATTTCCAGCTATTAGTTTAAAGGAATTATGTGTTTTACATCAAAATATTCCAGTATATATGGGGATCTTTGATATTTTTGATCATAATTATCAAGGATTATTGGGGTTGTAATTATTTCCGACTTTTTTTTCAAGTAATTTGTGTCTTACACCAAGTTATTCAAGCGCATTTGGGAATCTTTGATAAGTTTTATCAAGATTTCCAAGGATTTTTGGGGTTGTAAATATTTCCAGCTATTAGTTTAAAGGAATTATGTGTTTTACATCAAGATATTCCAGTATATATGGGTGTCTTTGATATTTTTGATCATAATTATCAAGGA
This sequence comes from Rhopalosiphum padi, assembly GCF_020882245.1. Lineage (NCBI taxonomy): Eukaryota > Metazoa > Arthropoda > Insecta > Hemiptera > Aphididae > Rhopalosiphum > Rhopalosiphum padi. Next base: position 9,135,476 of record NC_083599.1, read on the forward strand.
ATATTGGGGTTGTAATTATTTCCGACTTTTTTTTCAAGTAATTTGTGTTTACACCAAGTTATTCAAGCACATATGGGAATGTTTGATAAGTTTTATCAAGATTTCCAAGGATTTTTGGGGTTGTAAATATTTCCGGCTATTATTTTCAAGGAATAATGTATCCAACATCAATATATACCGGTGTTTATGAGAATTTTTGACGATACATTTCAAGAATTTTAGGTAATTTTATTGTTTTAGACCATTTTTTTCAAGGAATTATGTGTTTTGCATCAAGATATTCCAGCATTTATGGGGATCTTTGATATTTTTGATCATAATTATCAAGGATTATTGGGGTTGTAATTATTTCCGACTTTTTTTTCAAGTAATTTGTGTCTTACACCAAGATATTCAATCGCATATGGGAATCTTTGATAAGTTTTATCAAGATTTCCAAGGATTTTTGGGGTTGTAAATATTTCCAGCTATTAGTTTAAAGGAATTATGTGTTTTACATCAAGATATTCCAGTATATATGGGGATCTTTGATATTTTTGATCATAATTATCAAGGATTATTGGGGTTGTAATTATTTCCGACTTTTTTTTCAAGTAATTTGTGTCTTACACCAAGATATTCAAGCGCATATGGGAATCTTTGATAAGTTTTATCAAGATTTCCAAGGATTTTTGGGGTTGTAAATATTTCCAGCTATTAGTTTAAAGGAATTATGTGTTTTACATCAAGATATTCCAGTATATATGGGTGTCTTTGATATTTTTGATCATAATTATCAAGGAATATTGGGGTTGTAATTATTTCCGACTTTTTTTTCAAGTAATTTGTGTCTTACACCAAGTTATTCAAGCGCATATGGGAATCTTTGATAAGTTTTATCAAGATTTCCAAGGATTTTTGGGGTTGTAAATATTTCCAGCTATTAGTTTAAAGGAATTATGTATCCAACATCAATATATACCGCTGTTTATGAGAATTTTTGACGATACATTTCAAGAATTTTAGGTAATTTTATTGTTTTAGACCATTTTTTTCAAGGAATTATGTGTTCTGCATCAAGATATTCCAGCATTTATGGGGATCTTTGATATTTTTGATCATAATTATCAAGGATTATTGGGGTTGTAATTATTTCCGACTTTTTTTTCAAGTAATTTGTGTCTTAAACCAAGATATTCAAGCGCATATGGGAATCTTTGATAAGTTTTATCAAGATTTCCAAGGATTTTTGGGGTTGTAAATATTTCCAGCTATTAGTTTAAAGGAATAATGTATCCAACATCAATATATACCGCTGTTTATGAGAATTTTTGACGATACATTTCAAGAATTTTAGGTAATTTTTTTGTTTTAGACCATTTTTTTCAAGGAATTATGTGTTTTACATCAAGATATTCCAGTATATATGGGGATCTTTGATATTTTTGATCATAAATATCAAGGATTATTGGGGTTGTAATTATTTCCGACTTTTTTTTCAAGTAATTTGTGTCTTACACCAAGATATTCAAGCGCATATGGGAATCTTTGATAAGTTTTATCAAGATTTCCAAGGATTTTTGGGGTTGTAAATATTTCCAGCTATTAGTTTAAAGGAATTATGTGTTTTACATCAAGATATTCCAGTATATATGGGGATCTTTGATATTTTTGATCATAATTATCAAGGATTATTGGGGTTGTAATTATTTCCGACTTTTTTTTCAAGTAATTTGTGTCTTACACCAAGTTATTCAAGCGCATTTGGGAATCTTTGATAAATTTTATCAAGATTTCCAAGGATTTTTGGGGTTGTAAATATTTCCAGCTATCAGTTTAAAGGAATTATGTATCCAACATCAATATATACCGCTGTTTATGAGAATTTTTGACGATACATTTCAAGAATTTTAGGTAATTTTATTGTTTTAGACCATTTTTTCAAGGAATTATGTGTTCTGCATCAAGATATTCCAGTATATATGGGGATCTTTGATATTTTTGATCATAATTATCAAGGATTATTGGGGTTGTAATTATTTCCGACTTTTTTTTCAAGTAATTTGTGTCTTACACCAAGATATTCAAGCGCATATGGGAATCTTTGATAAGTTTTATCAAGATTTCCAAGGATTTTTGGGGTTGTAAATATTTCCAGCTATTAGTTTAAAGGAATTATGTGTTTTACATCAAAATATTCCAGTATATATGGGGATCTTTGATATTTTTGATCATAATTATCAAGGATTATTGGGGTTGTAATTATTTCCGACTTTTTTTTCAAGTAATTTGTGTCTTACACCAAGTTATTCAAGCGCATTTGGGAATCTTTGATAAGTTTTATCAAGATTTCCAAGGATTTTTGGGGTTGTAAATATTTCCAGCTATTAGTTTAAAGGAATTATGTGTTTTACATCAAGATATTCTAGTATATATGGGTGTCTTTGATATTTTTGATCATAATTATCAAGGAATATTGGGGTTGTAATTATTTCCGACTTTTTTTTCAAGTAATTTGTGTTTACACCAAGTTATTCAAGCACATATGGGAATGTTTGATAAGTTTTATCAAGATTTCCAAGGATTTTTGGGGTTGTAAATATTTCCGGCTATTATTTTCAAGGAATAATGTATCCAACATCAATATATACCGGTGTTTATGAGAATTTTTGACGATACATTTCAAGAATTTTAGGTAATTTTATTGTTTTAGACCATTTTTTTCAAGGAATTATGTGTTTTGCATCAAGATATTCCAGCATTTATGGGGATCTTTGATATTTTTGATCATAATTATCAAGGATTATTGGGGTTGTAATTATTTCCGACTTTTTTTTCAAGTAATTTGTGTCTTACACCAAGATATTCAATCGCATATGGGAATCTTTGATAAGTTTTATCAAGATTTCCAAGGATTTTTGGGGTTGTAAATATTTCCAGCTATTAGTTTAAAGGAATTATGTGTTTTACATCAAGATATTCCAGTATATATGGGGATCTTTGATATTTTTGATCATAATTATCAAGGATTATTGGGGTTGTAATTATTTCCGACTTTTTTTTCAAGTAATTTGTGTCTTACACCAAGATATTCAAGCGCATATGGGAATCTTTGATAAGTTTTATCAAGATTTCCAAGGATTTTTGGGGTTGTAAATATTTCCAGCTATTAGTTTAAAGGAATTATGTGTTTTACATCAAGATATTCCAGTATATATGGGTGTCTTTGATATTTTTGATCATAATTATCAAGGAATATTGGGGTTGTAATTATTTCCGACTTTTTTTTCAAGTAATTTGTGTCTTACACCAAGTTATTCAAGCGCATATGGGAATCTTTGATAAGTTTTATCAAGATTTCCAAGGATTTTTGGGGTTGTAAATATTTCCAGCTATTAGTTTAAAGGAATTATGTGTTTTACATCAAGATATTCCAGTATATATGGGGATCTTTGATATTTTTGATCATAATTATCAAGGATTATTGGGGTTGTAATTATTTCCGACTTTTTTTTCAAGTAATTTGTGTCTTACACCAAGTTATTCAAGCGCATTTGGGAATCTTTGATAAATTTTATCAAGATTTCCAAGGATTTTTGGGGTTGTAAATATTTCCAGCTATCAGTTTAAAGGAATTATGTATCCAACATCAATATATACCGCTGTTTATGAGAATTTTTGACGATACATTTCAAGAATTTTAGGTAATTTTATTGTTTTAGACCATTTTTTCAAGGAATTATGTGTTCTGCATCAAGATATTCCAGCATTTATGGGGATCTTTGATATTTTTGATCATAATTATCAAGGATTATTGGGGTTGTAATTATTTCCGACTTTTTTTTCAAGTAATTTGTGTCTTACACCAAGATATTCAATCGCATATGGGAATCTTTGATAAGTTTTATCAAGATTTCCAAGGATTTTTGGGGTTGTAAATATTTCCAGCTATTAGTTTAAAGGAATTATGTGTTTTACATCAAGATATTCCAGTATATATGGGGATCTTTGATATTTTTGATCATAATTATCAAGGATTATTGGGGTTGTAATTATTTCCGACTTTTTTTTCAAGTAATTTGTGTCTTACACCAAGATAGTCAAGCGCATATGGGAATCTTTGATAAGTTTTATCAAGATTTCCAAGGATTTTTGGGGTTGTAAATATTTCCAGCTATTAGTTTAAAGGAATTATGTGTTTTACATCAAGATATTCCAGTATATATGGGTGTCTTTGATATTTTTGATCATTATTATCAAGGAATATTGGGGTTGTAATTATTTCCGACTTTTTTTTCAAGTAATTTGTGTCTTACACCAAGTTATTCAAGCGCATATGGGAATCTTTGATAAGTTTTATCAAGATTTCCAAGGATTTTTGGGGTTGTAAATATTTCCAGCTATTAGTTTAAAGGAATTATGTATCCAACATCAATATATACCGCTGTTTATGAGAATTTTTGACGATACATTTCAAGAATTTTAGGTAATTTTTTTGTTTTAGACCATTTTTTTCAAGGAATTATGTGTTTTACATCAAGATATTCCAGTATATATGGGGATCTTTGATATTTTTGATCATAATTATCAAGGATTATTGGGGTTGTAATTATTTCCGACTTTTTTTTCAAGTAATTTGTGTCTTACACCAAGATATTCAAGCGCATATGGGAATCTTTGATAAGTTTTTTCAAGATTTCCAAGGATTTTTGGGGGTTGTAAATATTTCCAGCTATTAGTTTAAAGGAATTATGTATCCAACATCAATATATACCGCTGTTTATGAGAATTTTTGACGATACATTTCATGAATTTTAGGTAATTTTTTTGTTTTAGACCATTTTTTTCAAGGAATTATGTGTTTTACATCAAGATATTCCAGTATATATGGGGATCTTTGATATTTTTGATCATAATTATCAAGGATTATTGGGGTTGTAATTATTTCCGACTTTTTTTTCAAGTAATTTGTGTCTTAAACCAAGATATTCAAGCGCATATGGGAATCTTTGATAAGTTTTATCAAGATTTCCAAGGATTTTTGGGGTTGTAAATATTTCCAGCTATTAGTTTAAAGGAATTATGTGTTTTACATCAAAATATTCCAGTATATATGGGGATCTTTGATATTTTTGATCATAATTATCAAGGATTATTGGGGTTGTAATTATTTCCGACTTTTTTTTCAAGTAATTTGTGTCTTACACCAAGTTATTCAAGCGCATTTGGGAATCTTTGATAAGTTTTATCAAGATTTCCAAGGATTTTTGGGGTTGTAAATATTTCCAGCTATTAGTTTAAAGGAATTATGTGTTTTACATCAAGATATTCTAGTATATATGGGTGTCTTTGATATTTTTGATCATAATTATCAAGGAATATTGGGGTTGTAATTATTTCCGACTTTTTTTTCAAGTAATTTGTGTTTACACCAAGTTATTCAAGCACATATGGGAATGTTTGATAAGTTTTATCAAGATTTCCAAGGATTTTTGGGGTTGTAAATATTTCCGGCTATTATTTTCAAGGAATAATGTATCCAACATCAATATATACCGGTGTTTATGAGAATTTTTGACGATACATTTCAAGAATTTTAGGTAATTTTATTGTTTTAGACCATTTTTTTCAAGGAATTATGTGTTTTGCATCAAGATATTCCAGCATTTATGGGGATCTTTGATATTTTTGATCATAATTATCAAGGATTATTGGGGTTGTAATTATTTCCGACTTTTTTTTCAAGTAATTTGTGTCTTACACCAAGATATTCAATCGCATATGGGAATCTTTGATAAGTTTTATCAAGATTTCCAAGGATTTTTGGGGTTGTAAATATTTCCAGCTATTAGTTTAAAGGAATTATGTGTTTTACATCAAGATATTCCAGTATATATGGGGATCTTTGATATTTTTGATCATAATTATCAAGGATTATTGGGGTTGTAATTATTTCCGACTTTTTTTTCAAGTAATTTGTGTCTTACACCAAGATATTCAAGCGCATATGGGAATCTTTGATAAGTTTTATCAAGATTTCCAAGGATTTTTGGGGTTGTAAATATTTCCAGCTATTAGTTTAAAGGAATTATGTGTTTTACATCAAGATATTCCAGTATATATGGGTGTCTTTGATATTTTTGATCATAATTATCAAGGAATATTGGGGTTGTAATTATTTCCGACTTTTTTTTCAAGTAATTTGTGTCTTACACCAAGTTATTCAAGCGCATATGGGAATCTTTGATAAGTTTTATCAAGATTTCCAAGGATTTTTGGGGTTGTAAATATTTCCAGCTATTAGTTTAAAGGAATTATGTATCCAACATCAATATATACCGCTGTTTATGAGAATTTTTGACGATACATTTCAAGAATTTTAGGTAATTTTATTGTTTTAGACCATTTTTTTCAAGGAATTATGTGTTCTGCATCAAGATATTCCAGCATTTATGGGGATCTTTGATATTTTTGATCATAATTATCAAGGATTATTGGGGTTGTAATTATTTCCGACTTTTTTTTCAAGTAATTTGTGTCTTAAACCAAGATATTCAAGCGCATATGGGAATCTTTGATAAGTTTTATCAAGATTTCCAAGGATTTTTGGGGTTGTAAATATTTCCAGCTATTAGTTTAAAGGAATAATGTATCCAACATCAATATATACCGCTGTTTATGAGAATTTTTGACGATACATTTCAAGAATTTTAGGTAATTTTTTTGTTTTAGACCATTTTTTTCAAGGAATTATGTGTTTTACATCAAGATATTCCAGTATATATGGGGATCTTTGATATTTTTGATCATAATTATCAAGGATTATTGGGGTTGTAATTATTTCCGACTTTTTTTTCAAGTAATTTGTGTCTTACACCAAGATATTCAAGCGCATATGGGAATCTTTGATAAGTTTTATCAAGATTTCCAAGGATTTTTGGGGTTGTAAATATTTCCAGCTATTAGTTTAAAGGAATTATGTGTTTTACATCAAGATATTCCAGTATATATGGGGATCTTTGATATTTTTGATCATAATTATCAAGGATTATTGGGGTTGTAATTATTTCCGACTTTTTTTTCAAGTAATTTGTGTCTTACACCAAGTTATTCAAGCGCATTTGGGAATCTTTGATAAATTTTATCAAGATTTCCAAGGATTTTTGGGGTTGTAAATATTTCCAGCTATCAGTTTAAAGGAATTATGTATCCAACATCAATATATACCGCTGTTTATGAGAATTTTTGACGATACATTTCAAGAATTTTAGGTAATTTTATTGTTTTAGACCATTTTTTCAAGGAATTATGTGTTCTGCATCAAGATATTCCAGTATATATGGGGATCTTTGATATTTTTGATCATAATTATCAAGGATTATTGGGGTTGTAATTATTTCCGACTTTTTTTTCAAGTAATTTGTGTCTTACACCAAGATATTCAAGCGCATATGGGAATCTTTGATAAGTTTTATCAAGATTTCCAAGGATTTTTGGGGTTGTAAATATTTCCAGCTATTAGTTTAAAGGAATTATGTGTTTTACATCAAAATATTCCAGTATATATGGGGATCTTTGATATTTTTGATCATAATTATCAAGGATTATTGGGGTTGTAATTATTTCCGACTTTTTTTTCAAGTAATTTGTGTCTTACACCAAGTTATTCAAGCGCATTTGGGAATCTTTGATAAGTTTTATCAAGATTTCCAAGGATTTTTGGGGTTGTAAATATTTCCAGCTATTAGTTTAAAGGAATTATGTGTTTTACATCAAGATATTCTAGTATATATGGGTGTCTTTGATATTTTTGATCATAATTATCAAGGAATATTGGGGTTGTAATTATTTCCGACTTTTTTTTCAAGTAATTTGTGTTTACACCAAGTTATTCAAGCACATATGGGAATGTTTGATAAGTTTTATCAAGATTTCCAAGGATTTTTGGGGTTGTAAATATTTCCGGCTATTATTTTCAAGGAATAATGTATCCAACATCAATATATACCGGTGTTTATGAGAATTTTTGACGATACATTTCAAGAATTTTAGGTAATTTTATTGTTTTAGACCATTTTTTTCAAGGAATTATGTGTTTTGCATCAAGATATTCCAGCATTTATGGGGATCTTTGATATTTTTGATCATAATTATCAAGGATTATTGGGGTTGTAATTATTTCCGACTTTTTTTTCAAGTAATTTGTGTCTTACACCAAGATATTCAATCGCATATGGGAATCTTTGATAAGTTTTATCAAGATTTCCAAGGATTTTTGGGGTTGTAAATATTTCCAGCTATTAGTTTAAAGGAATTATGTGTTTTACATCAAGATATTCCAGTATATATGGGGATCTTTGATATTTTTGATCATAATTATCAAGGATTATTGGGGTTGTAATTATTTCCGACTTTTTTTTCAAGTAATTTGTGTCTTACACCAAGATATTCAAGCGCATATGGGAATCTTTGATAAGTTTTATCAAGATTTCCAAGGATTTTTGGGGTTGTAAATATTTCCAGCTATTAGTTTAAAGGAATTATGTGTTTTACATCAAGATATTCCAGTATATATGGGTGTCTTTGATATTTTTGATCATAATTATCAAGGAATATTGGGGTTGTAATTATTTCCGACTTTTTTTTCAAGTAATTTGTGTCTTACACCAAGTTATTCAAGCGCATATGGGAATCTTTGATAAGTTTTATCAAGATTTCCAAGGATTTTTGGGGTTGTAAATATTTCCAGCTATTAGTTTAAAGGAATTATGTGTTTTACATCAAGATATTCCAGTATATATGGGGATCTTTGATATTTTTGATCATAATTATCAAGGATTATTGGGGTTGTAATTATTTCCGACTTTTTTTTCAAGTAATTTGTGTCTTACACCAAGTTATTCAAGCGCATTTGGGAATCTTTGATAAATTTTATCAAGATTTCCAAGGATTTTTGGGGTTGTAAATATTTCCAGCTATCAGTTTAAAGGAATTATGTATCCAACATCAATATATACCGCTGTTTATGAGAATTTTTGACGATACATTTCAAGAATTTTAGGTAATTTTATTGTTTTAGACCATTTTTTCAAGGAATTATGTGTTCTGCATCAAGATATTCCAGCATTTATGGGGATCTTTGATATTTTTGATCATAATTATCAAGGATTATTGGGGTTGTAATTATTTCCGACTTTTTTTTCAAGTAATTTGTGTCTTACACCAAGATATTCAATCGCATATGGGAATCTTTGATAAGTTTTATCAAGATTTCCAAGGATTTTTGGGGTTGTAAATATTTCCAGCTATTAGTTTAAAGGAATTATGTGTTTTACATCAAGATATTCCAGTATATATGGGGATCTTTGATATTTTTGATCATAATTATCAAGGATTATTGGGGTTGTAATTATTTCCGACTTTTTTTTCAAGTAATTTGTGTCTTACACCAAGATAGTCAAGCGCATATGGGAATCTTTGATAAGTTTTATCAAGATTTCCAAGGATTTTTGGGGTTGTAAATATTTCCAGCTATTAGTTTAAAGGAATTATGTGTTTTACATCAAGATATTCCAGTATATATGGGTGTCTTTGATATTTTTGATCATTATTATCAAGGAATATTGGGGTTGTAATTATTTCCGACTTTTTTTTCAAGTAATTTGTGTCTTACACCAAGTTATTCAAGCGCATATGGGAATCTTTGATAAGTTTTATCAAGATTTCCAAGGATTTTTGGGGTTGTAAATATTTCCAGCTATTAGTTTAAAGGAATTATGTATCCAACATCAATATATACCGCTGTTTATGAGAATTTTTGACGATACATTTCAAGAATTTTAGGTAATTTTTTTGTTTTAGACCATTTTTTTCAAGGAATTATGTGTTTTACATCAAGATATTCCAGTATATATGGGGATCTTTGATATTTTTGATCATAATTATCAAGGATTATTGGGGTTGTAATTATTTCCGACTTTTTTTTCAAGTAATTTGTGTCTTACACCAAGATATTCAAGCGCATATGGGAATCTTTGATAAGTTTTTTCAAGATTTCCAAGGATTTTTGGGGGTTGTAAATATTTCCAGCTATTAGTTTAAAGGAATTATGTATCCAACATCAATATATACCGCTGTTTATGAGAATTTTTGACGATACATTTCATGAATTTTAGGTAATTTTTTTGTTTTAGACCATTTTTTTCAAGGAATTATGTGTTTTACATCAAGATATTCCAGTATATATGGGGATCTTTGATATTTTTGATCATAATTATCAAGGATTATTGGGGTTGTAATTATTTCCGACTTTTTTTTCAAGTAATTTGTGTCTTAAACCAAGATATTCAAGCGCATATGGGAATCTTTGATAAGTTTTATCAAGATTTCCAAGGATTTTTGGGGTTGTAAATATTTCCAGCTATTAGTTTAAAGGAATTATGTGTTTTACATCAAAATATTCCAGTATATATGGGGATCTTTGATATTTTTGATCATAATTATCAAGGATTATTGGGGTTGTTATTATTTCCGACTTTTTTTTCAAGTAATTTGTGTCTTACACCAAGTTATTCAAGCGCATTTGGGAATCTTTGATAAGTTTTATCAAGATTTCCAAGGATTTTTGGGGTTGTAAATATTTCCAGCTATCAGTTTAAAGGAATTATGTATCCAACATCAATATATACCGCTGTTTATGAGAATTTTTGACGATACATTTCAAGAATTTTAGGTAATTTTATTGTTTTAGACCATTTTTTCAAGGAATTATGTGTTCTGCATCAAGATATTCCAGCATTTATGGGGATCTTTGATATTTTTGATCATAATTATCAAGGATTATTGGGGTTGTAATTATTTCCGACTTTTTTTTCAAGTAATTTGTGTCTTACACCAAGATATTCAATCGCATATGGGAATCTTTGATAAGTTTTATCAAGATTTCCAAGGATTTTTGGGGTTGTAAATATTTCCAGCTATTAGTTTAAAGGAATTATGTGTTTTACATCAAGATATTCCAGTATATATGGGGATCTTTGATATTTTTGATCATAATTATCAAGGATTATTGGGGTTGTAATTATTTCCGACTTTTTTTTCAAGTAATTTGTGTCTTACACCAAGATATTTTGCGCATATGGGAATCTTTGATAAGTTTTATCAAGATTTCCAAGGATTTTTGGGGTTGTAAATATTTCCAGCTATTAGTTTAAAGGAATTATGTGTTTTACATCAAGATATTCCAGTATATATGGGTGTCTTTGATATTTTTGATCATAATTATCAAGGAATATTGGGGTTGTAATTATTTCCGACTTTTTTTTCAAGTAATTTGTGTCTTACACCAAGTTATTCAAGCGCATATGGGAATCTTTGATAAGTTTTATCAAGATTTCCACGGATTTTTGGGGTTGTAAATATTTCCAGCTATTAGTTTAAAGGAATTATGTATCCAACATCAATATATACCGCTGTTTATGAGAATTTTTGACGATACATTTCAAGAATTTTAGGTAATTTTATTGTTTTAGACCATTTTTTCAAGGAATTATGTGTTCTGCATCAAGATATTCCAGCATTTATGGGGATCTTTGATATTTTTGATCATAATTATCAAGGATTATTGGGGTTGTAATTATTTCCGACTTTTTTTTCAAGTAATTTGTGTCTTACACCAAGATATTCAATCGCATATGGGAATCTTTGATAAGTTTTATCAAGATTTCCAAGGATTTTTGGGGTTGTAAATATTTCCAGCTATTAGTTTAAAGGAATTATGTGTTTTACATCAAGATATTCCAGTATATATGGGGATCTTTGATATTTTTGATCATAATTATCAAGGATTATTGGGGTTGTAATTATTTCCGACTTTTTTTTCAAGTAATTTGTGTCTTACACCAAGATATTCAAGCGCATATGGGAATCTTTGATAAGTTTTATCAAGATTTCCAAGGATTTTTGGGGTTGTAAATATTTCCAGCTATTAGTTTAAAGGAATTATGTGTTTTACATCAAGATATTCCAGTATATATGGGTGTCTTTGATATTTTTGATCATAATTATCAAGGAATATTGGGGTTGTAATTATTTCCGACTTTTTTTTCAAGTAATTTGTGTCTTACACCAAGTTATTCAAGCGCATATGGGAATCTTTGATAAGTTTTATCAAGATTTCCAAGGATTTTTGGGGTTGTAAATATTTCCAGCTATTAGTTTAAAGGAATTATGTATTCAACATCAATATATACCGCTGTTTATGAGAATTTTTGACGATACATTTCAAGAATTTTAGGTAATTTTTTTGTTTTAGACCATTTTTTTCAAGGAATTATGTGTTTTACATCAAGATATTCCAGTATATATGGGGATCTTTGATATTTTTGATCATAATTATCAAGGATTATTGGGGTTGTAATTATTTCCGACTTTTTTTTCAAGTAATTTGTGTCTTACACCAAGATATTCAAGCGCATATGAGAATCTTTGATAAGTTTTATCAAGATTTCCAAGGATTTTTGGGGGTTGTAAATATTTCCAGCTATTAGTTTAAAGGAATTATGTATCCAACATCAATATATACCGCTGTTTATGAGAATTTTTGACGATACATTTCAAGAATTTTAGGTAATTTTTTTGTTTTAGACCATTTTTTTCAAGGAATTATGTGTTTTACATCAAGATATTCCAGTATATATGGGGATCTTTGATATTTTTGATCATAATTATCAAGGATTATTGGGGTTGTAATTATTTCCGACTTTTTTTTCAAGTAATTTGTGTCTTACACCAAGATATTCAAGCGCATATGGGAATCTTTGATAAGTTTTATCAAGATTTCCAAGGATTTTTGGGGGTTGTAAATATTTCCAGCTATTAGTTTAAAGGAATTATGTGTTTTACATCAAGATATTCCAGTATATATGGGGATCTTTGATATTTTTGATCATAATTATCAAGGATTATTGGGGTTGTAATTATTTCCGACTTTTTTTTCAAGTAATTTGTGTCTTACACCAAGTTATTCAAGCGCATTTGGGAATCTTTGATAAGTTTTATCAAGATTTCCAAGGATTTTTGGGGTTGTAAATATTTCCAGCTATCAGTTTAAAGGAATTATGTATCCAACATCAATATATACCGCTGTTTATGAGAATTTTTGACGATACATTTCAAGAATTTTAGGTAATTTTATTGTTTTAGACCATTTTTTCAAGGAATTATGTGTTCTGCATCAAGATATTCCAGCATTTATGGGGATCTTTGATATTTTTGATCATAATTATCAAGGATTATTGGGGGTTGTAATTATTTCCGACTTTTTTTTTAAGTAATTTGTGTCTTACACCAAGATATTCAATCGCATATGGGAATCTTTGATAAGTTTTATCAAGATTTCCAAGGATTTTTGGGGTTGTAAATATTTCCAGCTATTAGTTTAAAGGAATTATGTGTTTTACATCAAGATATTCCAGTATATATGGGGATCTTTGATATTTTTGATCATAATTATCAAGGATTATTGGGGTTGTAATTATTTCCGACTTTTTTTTCAAGTAATTTGTGTCTTACACCAAGATATTTAAGCGCATATGGGAATCTTTGATAAGTTTTATCAAGATTTCCAAGGATTTTTGGGGTTGTAAATATTTCCAGCTATTAGTTTAAAGGAATTATGTGTTTTACATCAAGATATTCCAGTATATATGGGTGTCTTTGATATTTTTGATCATAATTATCAAGGAATATTGGGGTTGTAATTATTTCCGACTTTTTTTTCAAGTAATTTGTGTCTTACACCAAGTTATTCAAGCGCATATGGGAATCTTTGATAAGTTTTATCAAGATTTCCAAGGATTTTTGGGGTTGTAAATATTTCCAGCTATTAGTTTAAAGGAATTATGTATCCAACATCAATATATACCGCTGTTTATGAGAATTTTTGACGATACATTTCAAGAATTTTAGGTAATTTTTTTGTTTTAGACCATTTTTTTCAAGGAATTATGTGTTTTACATCAAGATATTCCAGTATATATGGGGATCTTTGATATTTTTGATCATAATTATCAAGGATTATTGGGGTTGTAATTATTTCCGACTTTTTTTTTCAAGTAATTTGTGTCTTACACCAAGATATTCAAGCGCATATGGGAATCTTTGATAAGTTTTATCAAGATTTCCAAGGATTTTTGGGGGTTGTAAATATTTCCAGCTATTAGTTTAAAGGAATTATGTATCCAACATCAATATATACCGCTGTTTATGAGAATTTTTGACGATACATTTCAAGAATTTTAGGTAATTTTTTTGTTTTAGACCATTTTTTTCAAGGAATTATGTGTTTTACATCAAGATATTCCAGTATATATGGGGATCTTTGATATTTTTGATCATAATTATCAAGGATTATTGGGGTTGTAATTATTTCCGACTTTTTTTTCAAGTAATTTGTGTCTTACACCAAGATATTCAAGCGCATATGGGAATCTTTGATAAGTTTTTACAAGATTTCCAAGGATTTTTGGGGGTTGTAAATATTTCCAGCTATTAGTTTAAAGGAATTATGTGTTTTACATCAAGATATTCCAGTATATATGGGGATCTTTGATATTTTTGATCATAATTATCAAGGATTATTGGGGTTGTAATTATTTCCGACTTTTTTTTCAAGTAATTTGTGTCTTACACCAAGTTATTCAAGCGCATTTGGGAATCTTTGATAAGTTTTATCAAGATTTCCAAGGATTTTTGGGGTTGTAAATATTTCCAGCTATCAGTTTAAAGGAATTATGTATCCAACATCAATATATACCGCTGTTTATGAGAATTTTTGACGATACATTTCAAGAATTTTAGGTAATTTTATTGTTTTAGACCATTTTTTCAAGGAATTATGTGTTCTGCATCAAGATATTCCAGCATTTATGGGGATCTTTGATATTTTTGATCATAATTATCAAGGATTATTGGGGTTGTAATTATTTCCGACTTTTTTTTTAAGTAATTTGTGTCTTACACCAAGATATTCAATCGCATATGGGAATCTTTGATAAGTTTTATCAAGATTTCCAAGGATTTTTGGGGTTGTAAATATTTCCAGCTATTAGTTTAAAGGAATTATGTGTTTTACATCAAGATATTCCAGTATATATGGGGATCTTTGATATTTTTGATCATAATTATCAAGGATTATTGGGGTTGTAATTATTTCCGACTTTTTTTTCAAGTAATTTGTGTCTTACACCAAGATATTCAAGCGCATATGGGAATCTTTGATAAGTTTTATCAAGATTTCCAAGGATTTTTGGGGTTGTAAATATTTCCAGCTATTAGTTTAAAGGAATTATGTATCCAACATCAATATATACCGCTGTTTATGAGAATTTTTGACGATACATTTCAAGAATTTTAGGTAATTTTTTTGTTTTAGACCATTTTTTTCAAGGAATTATGTGTTTTACATCAAGATATTCCAGTATATATGGGGATCTTTGATATTTTTGATCATAATTATCAAGGATTATTGGGGTTGTAATTATTTCCGACTTTTTTTTCAAGTAATTTGTGTCTTACACCAAGATATTCAAGCGCATATGGGAATCTTTGATAAGTTTTATCAAGATTTCCAAGGATTTTTGGGGGTTGTAAATATTTCCAGCTATTAGTTTAAAGGAATTATGTATCCAACATCAATATATACCGCTGTTTATGAGAATTTTTGACGATACATTTCAAGAATTTTAGGTAATTTTTTTGTTTTAGACCATTTTTTTCAAGGAATTATGTGTTTTACATCAAGATATTCCAGTATATATGGGGATCTTTGATATTTTTGATCATAATTATCAAGGATTATTGGGGTTGTAATTATTTCCGACTTTTTTTTCAAGTAATTTGTGTCTTACACCAAGATATTCAAGCGCATATGGGAATCTTTGATAAGTTTTATCAAGATTTCCAAGGATTTTTGGGGGTTGTAAATATTTCCAGCTATTAGTTTAAAGGAATTATGTGTTTTACATCAAGATATTCCAGTATATATGGGGATCTTTGATATTTTTGATCATAATTATCAAGGATTATTGGGGTTGTAATTATTTCCGACTTTTTTTTCAAGTAATTTGTGTCTTACACCAAGATATTCAATCGCATATGGGAATCTTTGATAAGTTTTATCAAGATTTCCAAGGATTTTTGGGGTTGTAAATATTTCCAGCTATTAGTTTAAAGGAATTATGTGTTTTACATCAAGATATTCCAGTATATATGGGGATCTTTGATATTTTTGATCATAATTATCAAGGATTATTGGGGTTGTAATTATTTCCGACTTTTTTTTCAAGTAATTTGTGTCTTACACCAAGATATTCAAGCGCATATGGGAATCTTTGATAAGTTTTATCAAGATTTCCAAGGATTTTTGGGGTTGTAAATATTTCCAGCTATTAGTTTAAAGGAATTATGTATCCAACATCAATATATACCGCTGTTTATGAGAATTTTTGACGATACATTTCAAGAATTTTAGGTAATTTTTTTGTTTTAGACCATTTTTTTCAAGGAATTATGTGTTTTACATCAAGATATTCCAGTATATATGGGGATCTTTGATATTTTTGATCATAATTATCAAGGATTATTGGGGTTGTAATTATTTCCGACTTTTTTTTCAAGTAATTTGTGTCTTACACCAAGATATTCAAGCGCATATGGGAATCTTTGATAAGTTTTATCAAGATTTCCAAGGATTTTTGGGGGTTGTAAATATTTCCAGCTATTAGTTTAAAGGAATTATGTATCCAACATCAATATATACCGCTGTTTATGAGAATTTTTGACGATACATTTCAAGAATTTTAGGTAATTTTTTTGTTTTAGACCATTTTTTTCAAGGAATTATGTGTTTTACATCAAGATATTCCAGTATATATGGGGATCTTTGATATTTTTGATCATAATTATCAAGGATTATTGGGGTTGTAATTATTTCCGACTTTTTTTTCAAGTAATTTGTGTCTTACACCAAGATATTCAAGCGCATATGGGAATCTTTGATAAGTTTTATCAAGATTTCCAAGGATTTTTGGGGGTTGTAAATATTTCCAGCTATTAGTTTAAAGGAATTATGTGTTTTACATCAAGATATTCCAGTATATATGGGGATCTTTGATATTTTTGATCATAATTATCAAGGATTATTGGGGTTGTAATTATTTCCGACTTTTTTTTCAAGTAATTTGTGTCTTACACCAAGTTATTCAAGCGCATTTGGGAATCTTTGATAAGTTTTATCAAGATTTCCAAGGATTTTTGGGGTTGTAAATATTTCCAGCTATCAGTTTAAAGGAATTATGTATCCAACATCAATATATACCGCTGTTTATGAGAATTTTTGACGATACATTTCAAGAATTTTAGGTAATTTTATTGTTTTAGACCATTTTTTCAAGGAATTATGTGTTCTGCATCAAGATATTCCAGCATTTATGGGGATCTTTGATATTTTTGATCATAATTATCAAGGATTATTGGGGTTGTAATTATTTCCGAATTTTTTTTAAGTAATTTGTGTCTTACACCAAGATATTCAATCGCATATGGGAATCTTTGATAAGTTTTATCAAGATTTCCAAGGATTTTTGGGGTTGTAAATATTTCCAGCTATTAGTTTAAAGGAATTATGTGTTTTACATCAAGATATTCCAGTATATATGGGGATCTTTGATATTTTTGATCATAATTATCAAGGATTATTGGGGTTGTAATTATTTCCGACTTTTTTTTCAAGTAATTTGTGTCTTACACCAAGATATTCAAGCGCATATGGGAATCTTTGATAAGTTTTATCAAGATTTCCAAGGATTTTTGGGGGTTGTAAATATTTCCAGCTATTAGTTTAAAGGAATTATGTGTTTTACATCAAGATATTCCAGTATATATGGGTGTCTTTGATATTTTTGATCATAATTATCAAGGAATATTGGGGTTGTAATTATTTCCGACTTTTTTTTCAAGTAATTTGTGTCTTAAACCAAGATATTCAAGCGCATATGGGAATCTTTGATAAGTTTTATCAAGATTTCCAAGGATTTTTGGGGTTGTAAATATTTCCAGCTATTAGTTTAAAGGAATAATGTATCCAACATCAATATATACCGCTGTTTATGAGAATTTTTGACGATACATTTCAAGAATTTTAGGTAATTTTTTTGTTTTAGACCATTTTTTTCAAGGAATTATGTGTTTACATCAAGATATTCCAGTATATATGGGGATCTTTGATATTTTTGATCATAATTATCAAGGATTATTGGGGTTGTAATTATTTCCGACTTTTTTTTTCAAGTAATTTGTGTCTTACACCAAGTTATTCAATCGCATATGGGAATCTTTGATAATTTTTATCAAGATTTCCAAGGATTTTTGGGGTTGTAAATATTTCCAGCTATTAGTTTAAAGGAATTATGTGTTTTACATCAAGATATTCCAGTATATATGGGGATCTTTGATATTTTTGATCATAATTATCAAGGATTATTGGGGTTGTAATTATTTCCGACTTTTTTTTCAAGTAATTTGTGTCTTACACCAAGATATTCAAGCGCATATGGGAATCTTTGATAAGTTTTATCAAGATTTCCAAGGATTTTTGGGGTTGTAAATATTTCCAGCTATTAGTTTAAAGGAATTATGTGTTTTACATCAAGATATTCCAGTATATATGGGTGTCTTTGATATTTTTGATCATAATTATCAAGGAATATTGGGGTTGTAATTATTTCCGACTTTTTTTTCAAGTAATTTGTGTCTTACACCAAGTTATTCAAGCGCATATGGGAATCTTTGATAAGTTTTATCAAGATTTCCAAGGATTTTTGGGGTTGTAAATATTTCCAGCTATTAGTTTAAAGGAATTATGTATCCAACATCAATATATACCGCTGTTTATGAGAATTTTTGACGATACATTTCAAGAATTTTAGGTAATTTTTTTGTTTTAGACCATTTTTTTTCAAGGAATTATGTGTTTTACATCAAGATATTCCAGTATATATGGGGATCTTTGATATTTTTGATCATAATTATCAAGGATTATTGGGGTTGTAATTATTTCCGACTTTTTTTTCAAGTAATTTGTGTCTTACACCAAGATATTCAAGCGCATATGGGAATCTTTGATAAGTTTTATCAAGATTTCCAAGGATTTTTGGGGTTGTAAATATTTCAAGCTATTAGTTTAAAGGAATTATGTATCCAACATCAATATATACCGCTGTTTATGAGAATTTTTGACGATACATTTCAAGAATTTTAGGTAATTTTTTTGTTTTAGACCATTTTTTTTCAAGGAATTATGTGTTTTACATCAAGATATTCCAGTATATATGGGGATCTTTGATATTTTTGATCATAATTATCAAGGATTATTGGGGTTGTAATTATTTCCGACTTTTTTTTCAAGTAATTTGTGTCTTACACCAAGATATTCAAGCGCATATGGGAATCTTTGATAAGTTTTATCAAGATTTCCAAGGATTTTTGGGGGTTGTAAATATTTCCAGCTATTAGTTTAAAGGAATTATGTATCCAACATCAATATATACCGCTGTTTATGAGAATTTTTGACGATACATTTCAAGAATTTTAGGTAATTTTTTTGTTTTAGACCATTTTTTTCAAGGAATTATGTGTTTTACATCAAGATATTCCAGTATATATGGGGATCTTTGATATTTTTGATCATAATTATCAAGGATTATTGGGGTTGTAATTATTTCCGACTTTTTTTTCAAGTAATTTGTGTCTTACACCAAGATATTCAAGCGCATATGGGAATCTTTGATAAGTTTTATCAAGATTTCCAAGGATTTTTGGGGGTTGTAAATATTTCCAGCTATTAGTTTAAAGGAATTATGTGTTTTACATCAAGATATTCCAGTATATATGGGGATCTTTGATATTTTTGATCATAATTATCAAGGATTATTGGGGTTGTAATTATTTCCGACTTTTTTTTCAAGTAATTTGTGTCTTACACCAAGATATTCAATCGCATATGGGAATCTTTGATAAGTTTTATCAAGATTTCCAAGGATTTTTGGGGTTGTAAATATTTCCAGCTATTAGTTTAAAGGAATTATGTGTTTTACATCAAGATATTCCAGTATATATGGGGATCTTTGATATTTTTGATCATAATTATCAAGGATTATTGGGGTTGTAATTATTTCCGACTTTTTTTTCAAGTAATTTGTGTCTTACACCAAGATATTCAAGCGCATATGGGAATCTTTGATAAGTTTTATCAAGATTTCCAAGGATTTTTGGGGTTGTAAATATTTCCAGCTATTAGTTTAAAGGAATTATGTATCCAACATCAATATATACCGCTGTTTATGAGAATTTTTGACGATACATTTCAAGAATTTTAGGTAATTTTTTTGTTTTAGACCATTTTTTTCAAGGAATTATGTGTTTTACATCAAGATATTCCAGTATATATGGGGATCTTTGATATTTTTGATCATAATTATCAAGGATTATTGGGGTTGTAATTATTTCCGACTTTTTTTTCAAGTAATTTGTGTCTTACACCAAGATATTCAAGCGCATATGGGAATCTTTGATAAGTTTTATCAAGATTTCCAAGGATTTTTGGGGGTTGTAAATATTTCCAGCTATTAGTTTAAAGGAATTATGTATCCAACATCAATATATACCGCTGTTTATGAGAATTTTTGACGATACATTTCAAGAATTTTAGGTAATTTTTTTGTTTTAGACCATTTTTTTCAAGGAATTATGTGTTTTACATCAAGATATTCCAGTATATATGGGGATCTTTGATATTTTTGATCATAATTATCAAGGATTATTGGGGTTGTAATTATTTCCGACTTTTTTTTCAAGTAATTTGTGTCTTACACCAAGATATTCAAGCGCATATGGGAATCTTTGATAAGTTTTTATCAAGATTTCCAAGGATTTTTGGGGGTTGTAAATATTTCCAGCTATTAGTTTAAAGGAATTATGTGTTTTACATCAAGATATTCCAGTATATATGGGGATCTTTGATATTTTTGATCATAATTATCAAGGATTATTGGGGTTGTAATTATTTCCGACTTTTTTTTCAAGTAATTTGTGTCTTACACCAAGTTATTCAAGCGCATTTGGGAATCTTTGATAAGTTTTATCAAGATTTCCAAGGATTTTTGGGGTTGTAAATATTTCCAGCTATCAGTTTAAAGGAATTATGTATCCAACATCAATATATACCGCTGTTTATGAGAATTTTTGACGATACATTTCAAGAATTTTAGGTAATTTTATTGTTTTAGACCATTTTTTCAAGGAATTATGTGTTCTGCATCAAGATATTCCAGCATTTATGGGGATCTTTGATATTTTTGATCATAATTATCAAGGATTATTGGGGTTGTAATTATTTCCGAATTTTTTTTAAGTAATTTGTGTCTTACACCAAGATATTCAATCGCATATGGGAATCTTTGATAAGTTTTATCAAGATTTCCAAGGATTTTTGGGGTTGTAAATATTTCCAGCTATTAGTTTAAAGGAATTATGTGTTTTACATCAAGATATTCCAGTATATATGGGGATCTTTGATATTTTTGATCATAATTATCAAGGATTATTGGGGTTGTAATTATTTCCGACTTTTTTTTCAAGTAATTTGTGTCTTACACCAAGATATTCAAGCGCATATGGGAATCTTTGATAAGTTTTATCAAGATTTCCAAGGATTTTTGGGGGTTGTAAATATTTCCAGCTATTAGTTTAAAGGAATTATGTGTTTTACATCAAGATATTCCAGTATATATGGGTGTCTTTGATATTTTTGATCATAATTATCAAGGAATATTGGGGTTGTAATTATTTCCGACTTTTTTTTCAAGTAATTTGTGTCTTAAACCAAGATATTCAAGCGCATATGGGAATCTTTGATAAGTTTTATCAAGATTTCCAAGGATTTTTGGGGTTGTAAATATTTCCAGCTATTAGTTTAAAGGAATAATGTATCCAACATCAATATATACCGCTGTTTATGAGAATTTTTGACGATACATTTCAAGAATTTTAGGTAATTTTTTTGTTTTAGACCATTTTTTTCAAGGAATTATGTGTTTACATCAAGATATTCCAGTATATATGGGGATCTTTGATATTTTTGATCATAATTATCAAGGATTATTGGGGTTGTAATTATTTCCGACTTTTTTTTCAAGTAATTTGTGTCTTACACCAAGTTATTCAAGCGCATTTGGGAATCTTTGATAAGTTTTATCAAGATTTCCAAGGATTTTTGGGGTTGTAAATATTTCCAGCTATCAGTTTAAAGGAATTATGTATCCAACATCAATATATACCGCTGTTTATGAGAATTTTTGACGATACATTTCAAGAATTTTAGGTAATTTTATTGTTTTAGACCATTTTTTCAAGGAATTATGTGTTCTGCATCAAGATATTCCAGCATTTATGGGGATCTTTGATATTTTTGATCATAATTATCAAGGATTATTGGGGGTTGTAATTATTTCCGACTTTTTTTTCAAGTAATTTGTGTCTTACACCAAGATATTCAATCGCATATGGGAATCTTTGATAATTTTTATCAAGATTTCCAAGGATTTTTGGGGTTGTAAATATTTCCAGCTATTAGTTTAAAGGAATTATGTGTTTTACATCAAGATATTCCAGTATATATGGGGATCTTTGATATTTTTGATCATAATTATCAAGGATTATTGGGGTTGTAATTATTTCCGACTTTTTTTTTCAAGTAATTTGTGTCTTACACCAAGATATTCAAGCGCATATGGGAATCTTTGATAAGTTTTATCAAGATTTCCAAGGATTTTTGGGGTTGTAAATATTTCCAGCTATTAGTTTAAAGGAATTATGTGTTTTACATCAAGATATTCCAGTATATATGGGTGTCTTTGATATTTTTGATCATTATTATCAAGGAATATTGGGGTTGTAATTATTTCCGACTTTTTTTTCAAGTAATTTGTGTCTTACACCAAGTTATTCAAGCGCATATGGGAATCTTTGATAAGTTTTATCAAGATTTCCAAGGATTTTTGGGGTTGTAAATATTTCCAGCTATTAGTTTAAAGGAATTATGTATCCAACATCAATATATACCGCTGTTTATGAGAATTTTTGACGATACATTTCAAGAATTTTAGGTAATTTTTTTGTTTTAGACCATTTTTTTCAAGGAATTATGTGTTTTACATCAAGATATTCCAGTATATATGGGGATCTTTGATATTTTTGATCATAATTATCAAGGATTATTGGGGTTGTAATTATTTCCGACTTTTTTTTCAAGTAATTTGTGTCTTACACCAAGATATTCAAGCGCATATGGGAATCTTTGATAAGTTTTTTCAAGATTTCCAAGGATTTTTGGGGGTTGTAAATATTTCCAGCTATTGGTTTAAAGGAATTATGTATCCAACATCAATATATACCGCTGTTTATGAGAATTTTTGACGATACATTTCAAGAATTTTAGGTAATTTTTTTGTTTTAGACCATTTTTTTCAAGGAATTATGTGTTTTTACATCAAGATATTCCAGTATATATGGGGATCTTTGATATTTTTGATCATAATTATCAAGGATTATTGGGGGTTGTAATTATTTCCGACTTTTTTTTCAAGTAATTTGTGTCTTAAACCAAGATATTCAAGCGCATATGGGAATCTTTGATAAGTTTTATCAAGATTTCCAAGGATTTTTGGGGTTGTAAATATTTCCAGCTATTAGTTTAAAGGAATAATGTATCCAACATCAATATATACCGCTGTTTATGAGAATTTTTGACGATACATTTCAAGAATTTTAGGTAATTTTTTTGTTTTAGACCATTTTTTTCAAGGAATAATGTGTTTACATCAAGATATTCCAGTATATATGGGGATCTTTGATATTTTTGATCATAATTATCAAGGATTATTGGGGGTTGTAATTATTTCCGACTTTTTTTTCAAGTAATTTGTGTCTTACACCAAGATATTCAAGCGCATATGGGAATCTTTGATAAGTTTTATCAAGATTTCCAAGGATTTTTGGGGTTGTAAATATTTCCAGCTATTAGTTTAAAGGAATTATGTGTTTTACATCAAAATATTCCAGTATATATGGGGATCTTTGATATTTTTGATCATAATTATCAAGGATTATTGGGGTTGTAATTATTTCCGACTTTTTTTTCAAGTAATTTGTGTCTTACACCAAGTTATTCAAGCGCATTTGGGAATCTTTGATAAGTTTTATCAAGATTTCCAAGGATTTTTGGGGTTGTAAATATTTCCAGCTATTAGTTTAAAGGAATTATGTGTTTTACATCAAGATATTCCAGTATATATGGGTGTCTTTGATATTTTTGATCATAATTATCAAGGAATATTGGGGTTGTAATTATTTCCGACTTTTTTTTCAAGTAATTTGTGTTTACACCAAGTTATTCAAGCACATATGGGAATGTTTGATAAGTTTTATCAAGATTTCCAAGGATTTTTGGGGTTGTAAATATTTCCGGATATTATTTTCAAGGAATAATGTATCCAACATCAATATATACCGGTGTTTATGAGAATTTTTGACGATACATTTCAAGAATTTTAGGTAATTTTATTGTTTTAGACCATTTTTTTCAAGGAATTATGTGTTTTGCATCAAGATATTCCAGCATTTATGGGGATCTTTGATATTTTTGATCATAATTATCAAGGATTATTGGGGTTGTAATTATTTCCGACTTTTATTTTCAAGTAATTTGTGTCTTACACCAAGATATTCAATCGCATATGGGAATCTTTGATAAGTTTTATCAAGATTTCCAAGGATTTTTGGGGTTGTAAATATTTCCAGCTATTAGTTTAAAGGAATTATGTGTTTTACATCAAGATATTCCAGTATATATGGGGATCTTTGATATTTTGATCATAATTATCAAGGATTATTGGGGTTGTAATTATTTCCGACTTTTTTTTCAAGTAATTTGTGTCTTACACCAAGATATTCAAGCGCATATGGGAATCTTTGATAAGTTTTATCAAGATTTCCAAGGATTTTTGGGGTTGTAAATATTTCCAGCTATTAGTTTAAAGGAATTATGTGTTTTACATCAAGATATTCCAGTATATATGGGTGTCTTTGATATTTTTTGATCATAATTATCAAGGAATATTGGGGTTGTAATTATTTCCGACTTTTTTTTCAAGTAATTTGTGTCTTACACCAAGTTATTCAAGCGCATATGGGAATCTTTGATAAGTTTTATCAAGATTTCCAAGGATTTTTGGGGTTGTAAATATTTCCAGCTATTAGTTTAAAGGAATTATGTGTTTTACATCAAGATATTCCAGTATATATGGGGATCTTTGATATTTTTGATCATAATTATCAAGGATTATTGGGGTTGTAATTATTTCCGACTTTTTTTTTCAAGTAATTTGTGTCTTACACCAAGATATTCAAGCGCATATGGGAATCTTTGATAAGTTTTATCCAGATTTCGCAAGGATTTTTGGGGTTGTAAATATTTCCAGCTATTAGTTTTAAAGGAATTATGTGTTTTACATCAAGATATTCCAGTATATATGGGTGTCTTTGATATTTTTGATCATTATTATCAAGGAATATTGGGTTGTAATTATTTCCGACTTTTTTTTTCAAGTAATTTGTGTCTTACACCAAGTTATTCAAGCGCATATGGGAATCTTTGATAAGTTTTATCAAGATTTCCAAGGATTTTTTGGGGTTGTAAATATTTCCAGCCTATTAGTTTAAAGGAATTATGTATCCAACATCAATATATACCGCTGTTTATGAGAATTTTTGACGATACATTTCAAGAATTTTAGGTAATTTTTTTGTTTTAGACCATTTTTTTCAAGGAATTATGTGTTTTACATCAAGATATTCCAGTATATATGGGGATCTTTGATATTTTTGATCATAATTATCAAGGATTATTGGGGTTGTAATTATTTCCGACTTTTTTTTCAAGTAATTTTGTGTCTTACACCAAGATATTCAAGCGCATTGGGAATCTTTGATAAGTTTTTTTCAAGATTTCCAAGGATTTTTGGGGGTTGTAAATATTTCCAGCTATTGGTTTAAAGGAATTATGTATCCAACATCAATATATACCGCTGTTTATGAGAATTTTTGACGATACATTTCAAGAATTTTAGGTAATTTTTTTGTTTTAGACCATTTTTTTTCAAGGAATTATGTGTTTTACATCAAGATATTCCAGTATATATGGGGATCTTTGATTATTTTTGATCATAATTATCAAGGATTATTGGGGTTGTAATTATTTCCGACTTTTTTTTCAAGTAATTTGTGTCTTAAACCAAGATATTCAAGCGCATATGGGAATCTTTGATAAGTTTTATCAAGATTTCCAAGGATTTTTGGGGTTGTAAATATTTCCAGCTATTAGTTTAAAGGAATAATGTATCCAACATCAATATATACCGCTGTTTATGAGAATTTTTGACGATACATTTCAAGAATTTTAGGTAATTTTTTTTGTTTTAGACCATTTTTTTTCAAGGAATTATTGTGTTTACATCAAGATATTCCAGTATATATGGGGATCTTTGAATATTTTGATCATAATTATCAAGGATTATTGGGGTTGTAATTATTTCCGACTTTTTTTTCAAGTAATTTGTGTCTTACACCAAGATATTCAAGCGCATATGGGAATCTTTGATAAGTTTTATCAAGATTTCCAAGGATTTTTGGGGTTGTAAATATTTCCAGCTATAGTTTAAAGGAATTATGTGTTTTTACATCAAAATATTCCAGTATATATGGGGATCTTTGATATTTTTGATCATAATTATCAAGGATTATTGGGGTTGTAATTATTTCCGACTTTTTTTTCAAGTAATTTGTGTCTTACACCAAGTTATTCAAGCGCATTTGGGAATCTTTGATAAGTTTTATCAAGATTTCCAAGGATTTTTGGGTTGTAAATATTTCCAGCTATTAGTTTTAAAGGGAATTATGTGTTTTACATCAAGATATTCCAGTATATATGGGTGTCTTTGATATTATTGATCATAATTATCAAGGAATATTGGGGTTGTAATTATTTCCGACTTTTTTTCAAGTAATTTGTGTTTTACACCAAGTTTATTCAAGCACATATGGGAATGTTTGATAAGTTTTTATCAAGATTTCCAAGGATTTTTGGGGTTGTAAATATTTCCGGCTATTATTTTCAAGGAATAATGTATCCAACATCAATATATACCGGTGTTTATGAGAATTTTTGACGATACATTTCAAGAATTTTAGGTAATTTTATTGTTTTAGACCATTTTTTTCAAGGAATTATGTGTTTTGCATCAAGATATTCCAGCATTTATGGGGATCTTTGATATTTTTGATCATAATTATCAAGGATTATTGGGGTTGTAATTATTTCCGACTTTTTTTTCAAGTAATTTGTGTCTTACACCAAGATATTCAATCGCATATGGGAATCTTTGATAAGTTTTATCAAGATTTCCAAGGATTTTTGGGGTTGTAAATATTTCCAGCTATTAGTTTTAAAGGAATTATGTGTTTTACATCAAGATATTCCAGTATATATGGGGATCTTTGATATTTTTGATCATAATTATCAAGGATTATTGGGGGTTGTAATTATTTCCGACTTTTTTTTTCAAGTAATTTGTGTCTTACACCAAGATATTCAAGCGCATATGGGAATCTTTGATAAGTTTTATCAAGATTTCCAAGGATTTTGGGGGTTGTAAATATTTCCAGCTATTAGTTAAAGGAATTATGTGTTTTACATCAAGATATTCCAGTATATATGGGTGTCTTTGATATTTTTGATCATAATTATCAAGGAATATTGGGGTTGTAATTATTTCCGACTTTTTTTTTCAAGTAATTTGTGTTTCTTACACCAAGTTATTCAAGCGCATATGGGAATCTTTGATAAGGTTTTATCAAGATTTCCAAGGATTTTTGGGGTTGTAAATATTTCCCAGCTATTAGGTTTAAAGGAATTATGTATCCAACATCAATATATACCCGCTGTTTATGAGAATTTTTGACGATACATTTCAAGAATTTTAGGTAATTTTATTGTTTTAGACCATTTTTTTCAAGGAATTTATGTGTTTCTGCATCAAGATATTCCAGCATTTATGGGGATCTTTGATATTTTTGATCATAATTATCAAGGATTATTGGGGTTGTAATTATTTCCGACTTTTTTTTCAAAGTAATTTGTGTCTTAAACCAAGATATTCAAGCGCATATGGGAATCTTTGATAAGTTTTATCAAGATTTCCAAGGATTTTTGGGGTTGTAAATATTTCCAGCTATTAGTTTAAAGGAATAATGTATCCAACATCAATATATACCGCTTGTTTATGAGAATTTTTGACGATACATTTCAAGAATTTTAGGTAATTTTTTTGTTTTAGACCATTTTTTTCAAGGAATTATGTGTTTTACATCAAGATATTCCAGTAAATATGGGGGATCTTTGATATTTTTGATCATAATTATCAAGGATATTGGGGGTTGTAATTATTTCCGACTTTTTTTTCAAGTAATTTGTGTCTTACACCAAGATATTCAAGCGCATATGGGAATCTTTGATAAGTTTTATCAAGATTTCCAAGGATTTTTGGGGTTGTAAATATTTCCAGCTATTAGTTTAAAGGAATTATGTGTTTTACATCAAGATATTCCAGTATATATGGGGATCTTTGATATTTTTGATCATAATTATCAAGGATTATTGGGTTGTAATTATTTCCGACTTTTTTTTCAAGTAATTTGTGTCTTAAACCAAGATATTCAAGCGCATATGGGAATCTTTGATAAGTTTTATCAAGATTTCCAAGGATTTTTTGGGGTTTGTAAATATTTCCAGCTATTAGTTTAAAGGAATAATGTATCCAACATCAATATATACCGCTGTTTATGAGAATTTTTGACGATACATTTCAAGAATTTTAGGTAATTTTTTTGTTTTAGACCATTTTTTTTCAAGGAATTATGTGTTTTACATCAAGATATTCCAGTATATATGGGGATCTTTGATATTTTTGATCATAATTATCAAGGATTATTGGGGTTGTAATTATTTCCGACTTTTTTTCAAGTAATTTGTGTCTTACACCAAGATATTCAAGCGCATATGGGAATCTTTGATAAGTTTTATCAAGATTTCCAAGGATTTTTGGGGTTGTAAATATTTCCAGCTATTAGTTTAAAGGGAATTATGTGTTTTACATCAAAATATTCCAGTATATATGGGGATCTTTGATATTTTTGATCATAATTATCAAGGATTATTGGGGTTGTAATTATTTCCGACTTTTTTATCAAGTAATTTGTGTCTTACACCAAGTTATTCAAGCGCATTTGGGAATCTTTGATAAGTTTTATCAAGATTTCCAAGGATTTTTGGGGTTGTAAATATTTCCAGCTATTAGTTTAAAGGAATTATGTGTTTTACATCAAGATAATTCCAGTATATATGGGTGTCTTTGATATTTTTGATCATAATTATCAAGGAATATTGGGGTTGTAATTATTTCCGACTTTTTTTTTCAAGTAATTTGTGTTTACACCAAGTTATTCAAGCACATATGGGAATGTTTGATAAGTTTTATCAAGATTTCCAAGGATTTTTGGGGTTTGTAAATATTTCCGGCTATTATTTTCAAGGAATAATGTATCCAACATCAATATATACCGGTGTTTATGAGAATTTTTGACGATACATTTCAAGTATTTTAGGTATTTTATTGTTTTAGACCATTTTTTTCAAGGAATTATGTGTTTTGCATCAAGATTTATTTCCAGCATAATTATCAAGGATTATTGGGGTTGTAATTATTTCCGACTTTTTTTTCAAGTAATTTGTGTCTTACACCAAGATATTCAATCGCATATGGGAATCTTTGATAAGTTTTATCAAGATTTCCAAGGATTTTTTGGGGTTGTAAATATTTCCAGCTATTAGTTTAAAGGAATTATGTGTTTTACATCAAGATATTCCAGTATATATGGGGATCTTTGATATTTTTGATCATAATTATCAAGGATTATTGGGGTTGTAATTATTTCCGACTTTTTTTTCAAGTAATTTGTGTCTTACACCAAGATATTCAAGCGCATATGGGAATCTTTGATAAGTTTTATCAAGATTTCCAAGGATTTTTGGGGTTGTAAATATTTCCAGCTATTAGTTTAAAGGAATTATGTGTTTTACATCAAGATATTCCAGTATATATGGGTGTCTTTGATATTTTTGATCATAATTATCAAGGAATATTGGGGTTGTAATTATTTCCGACTTTTTTTTCAAGTAATTTGTGTCTTACACCAAGTTATTCAAGCGCATATAAGAATCTTTGATAAGTTTTATCAAGATTTCCAAGGATTTTTGGGGTTGTAAATATTTCCAGCTATTAGTTTAAAGGAATTATGTGTTTTACATCAAGATATTCCAGTATATATGGGGATCTTTGATATTTTTGATCATAATTATCAAGGATTATTGGGGTTGTAATTATTTCCGACTTTTTTTTCAAGTAATTTGTGTCTTACACCAAGTTATTCAAGCGCATTTGGGAATCTTTGATAAATTTTATCAAGATTTCCAAGGATTTTTGGGGTTGTAAATATTTCCAGCTATCAGTTTAAAGGAATTATGTATCCAACATCAATATATACCGCTGTTTATGAGAATTTTTGACGATACATTTCAAGAATTTTAGGTAATTTTATTGTTTTAGACCATTTTTTCAAGGAATTATGTGTTCTGCATCAAGATATTCCAGCATTTATGGGGATCTTTGATATTTTTGATCATAATTATCAAGGATTATTGGGGTTGTAATTATTTCCGACTTTTTTTTCAAGTAATTTGTGTCTTACACCAAGATATTCAATCGCATATGGGAATCTTTGATAAGTTTTATCAAGATTTCCAAGGATTTTTGGGGTTGTAAATATTTCCAGCTATTAGTTTAAAGGAATTATGTGTTTTACATCAAGATATTCCAGTATATATGGGGATCTTTGATATTTTTGATCATAATTATCAAGGATTATTGGGGTTGTAATTATTTCCGACTTTTTTTTCAAGTAATTTGTGTCTTACACCAAGATAGTCAAGCGCATATGGGAATCTTTGATAAGTTTTATCAAGATTTCCAAGGATTTTTGGGGTTGTAAATATTTCCAGCTATTAGTTTAAAGGAATTATGTGTTTTACATCAAGATATTCCAGTATATATGGGTGTCTTTGATATTTTTGATCATTATTATCAAGGAATATTGGGGTTGTAATTATTTCCGACTTTTTTTTCAAGTAATTTGTGTCTTACACCAAGTTATTCAAGCGCATATGGGAATCTTTGATAAGTTTTATCAAGATTTCCAAGGATTTTTGGGGTTGTAAATATTTCCAGCTATTAGTTTAAAGGAATTATGTATCCAACATCAATATATACCGCTGTTTATGAGAATTTTTGACGATACATTTCAAGAATTTTAGGTAATTTTTTTGTTTTAGACCATTTTTTTCAAGGAATTATGTGTTTTACATCAAGATATTCCAGTATATATGGGGATCTTTGATATTTTTGATCATAATTATCAAGGATTATTGGGGTTGTAATTATTTCCGACTTTTTTTTCAAGTAATTTGTGTCTTACACCAAGATATTCAAGCGCATATGGGAATCTTTGATAAGTTTTTTCAAGATTTCCAAGGATTTTTGGGGGTTGTAAATATTTCCAGCTATTAGTTTAAAGGAATTATGTATCCAACATCAATATATACCGCTGTTTATGAGAATTTTTGACGATACATTTCATGAATTTTAGGTAATTTTTTTGTTTTAGACCATTTTTTTCAAGGAATTATGTGTTTTACATCAAGATATTCCAGTATATATGGGGATCTTTGATATTTTTGATCATAATTATCAAGGATTATTGGGGTTGTAATTATTTCCGACTTTTTTTTCAAGTAATTTGTGTCTTAAACCAAGATATTCAAGCGCATATGGGAATCTTTGATAAGTTTTATCAAGATTTCCAAGGATTTTTGGGGTTGTAAATATTTCCAGCTATTAGTTTAAAGGAATAATGTATCCAACATCAATATATACCGCTGTTTATGAGAATTTTTGACGATACATTTCAAGAATTTTAGGTAATTTTTTTGTTTTAGACCATTTTTTTCAAGGAATTATGTGTTTACATCAAGATATTCCAGTATATATGGGGATCTTTGATATTTTTGATCATAATTATCAAGGATTATTGGGGTTGTAATTATTTCCGACTTTTTTTTCAAGTAATTTGTGTCTTACACCAAGATATTCAAGCGCATATGGGAATCTTTGATAAGTTTTATCAAGATTTCCAAGGATTTTTGGGGTTGTAAATATTTCCAGCTATTAGTTTAAAGGAATTATGTGTTTTACATCAAAATATTCCAGTATATATGGGGATCTTTGATATTTTTGATCATAATTATCAAGGATTATTGGGGTTGTTATTATTTCCGACTTTTTTTTCAAGTAATTTGTGTCTTACACCAAGTTATTCAAGCGCATTTGGGAATCTTTGATAAGTTTTATCAAGATTTCCAAGGATTTTTGGGGTTGTAAATATTTCCAGCTATCAGTTTAAAGGAATTATGTATCCAACATCAATATATACCGCTGTTTATGAGAATTTTTGACGATACATTTCAAGAATTTTAGGTAATTTTATTGTTTTAGACCATTTTTTCAAGGAATTATGTGTTCTGCATCAAGATATTCCAGCATTTATGGGGATCTTTGATATTTTTGATCATAATTATCAAGGATTATTGGGGTTGTAATTATTTCCGACTTTTTTTTCAAGTAATTTGTGTCTTACACCAAGATATTCAATCGCATATGGGAATCTTTGATAAGTTTTATCAAGATTTCCAAGGATTTTTGGGGTTGTAAATATTTCCAGCTATTAGTTTAAAGGAATTATGTGTTTTACATCAAGATATTCCAGTATATATGGGGATCTTTGATATTTTTGATCATAATTATCAAGGATTATTGGGGTTGTAATTATTTCCGACTTTTTTTTCAAGTAATTTGTGTCTTACACCAAGATATTTTGCGCATATGGGAATCTTTGATAAGTTTTATCAAGATTTCCAAGGATTTTTGGGGTTGTAAATATTTCCAGCTATTAGTTTAAAGGAATTATGTGTTTTACATCAAGATATTCCAGTATATATGGGTGTCTTTGATATTTTTGATCATAATTATCAAGGAATATTGGGGTTGTAATTATTTCCGACTTTTTTTTCAAGTAATTTGTGTCTTACACCAAGTTATTCAAGCGCATATGGGAATCTTTGATAAGTTTTATCAAGATTTCCACGGATTTTTGGGGTTGTAAATATTTCCAGCTATTAGTTTAAAGGAACTATGTATCCAACATCAATATATACCGCTGTTTATGAGAATTTTTGACGATACATTTCAAGAATTTTAGGTAATTTTATTGTTTTAGACCATTTTTTTCAAGGAATTATGTGTTCTGCATCAAGATATTCCAGTATATATGGGGATCTTTGATATTTTTGATCATAATTATCAAGGATTATTGGGGTTGTAATTATTTCCGACTTTTTTTTCAAGTAATTTGTGTCTTACACCAAGTTATTCAAGCGCATTTGGGAATCTTTGATAAGTTTTATCAAGATTTCCAAGGATTTTTGGGGTTGTAAATATTTCCAGCTATTAGTTTAAAGGAATTATGTGTTTTACATCAAGATATTCCAGTATATATGGGTGTCTTTGATATTTTTGATCATAATTATCAAGGAATATTGGGGTTGTAATTATTTCCGACTTTTTTTTCAAGTAATTTGTGTTTACACCAAGTTATTCAAGCACATATGGGAATGTTTGATAAGTTTTATCAAGATTTCCAAGGATTTTTGGGGTTGTAAATATTTCCGGCTATTATTTTCAAGGAATAATGTATCCAACATCAATATATACCGGTGTTTATGAGAATTTTTGACGATACATTTCAAGAATTTTAGGTAATTTTATTGTTTTAGACCATTTTTTTCAAGGAATTATGTGTTTTGCATCAAGATATTCCAGCATTTATGGGGATCTTTGATATTTTTGATCATAATTATCAAGGATTATTGGGGTTGTAATTATTTCCGACTTTTTTTTCAAGTAATTTGTGTCTTACACCAAGATATTCAATCGCATATGGGAATCTTTGATAAGTTTTATCAAGATTTCCAAGGATTTTTGGGGTTGTAAATATTTCCAGCTATTAGTTTAAAGGAATTATGTGTTTTACATCAAGATATTCCAGTATATATGGGGATCTTTGATATTTTTGATCATAATTATCAAGGATTATTGGGGTTGTAATTATTTCCGACTTTTTTTTCAAGTAATTTGTGTCTTACACCAAGATATTCAAGCGCATATGGGAATCTTTGATAAGTTTTATCAAGATTTCCAAGGATTTTTGGGGTTGTAAATATTTCCAGCTATTAGTTTAAAGGAATTATGTGTTTTACATCAAGATATTCCAGTATATATGGGTGTCTTTGATATTTTTGATCATAATTATCAAGGAATATTGGGGTTGTAATTATTTCCGACTTTTTTTTCAAGTAATTTGTGTCTTACACCAAGTTATTCAAGCGCATATGGGAATCTTTGATAAGTTTTATCAAGATTTCCAAGGATTTTTGGGGTTGTAAATATTTCCAGCTATTAGTTTAAAGGAATTATGTATCCAACATCAATATATACCGCTGTTTATGAGAATTTTTGACGATACATTTCAAGAATTTTAGGTAATTTTATTGTTTTAGACCATTTTTTTCAAGGAATTATGTGTTCTGCATCAAGATATTCCAGCATTTATGGGGATCTTTGATATTTTTGATCATAATTATCAAGGATTATTGGGGTTGTAATTATTTCCGACTTTTTTTTCAAGTAATTTGTGTCTTAAACCAAGATATTCAAGCGCATATGGGAATCTTTGATAAGTTTTATCAAGATTTCCAAGGATTTTTGGGGTTGTAAATATTTCCAGCTATTAGTTTAAAGGAATAATGTATCCAACATCAATATATACCGCTGTTTATGAGAATTTTTGACGATACATTTCAAGAATTTTAGGTAATTTTTTTGTTTTAGACCATTTTTTTCAAGGAATTATGTGTTTTACATCAAGATATTCCAGTATATATGGGGATCTTTGATATTTTTGATCATAATTATCAAGGATTATTGGGGTTGTAATTATTTCCGACTTTTTTTTCAAGTAATTTGTGTCTTACACCAAGATATTCAAGCGCATATGGGAATCTTTGATAAGTTTTATCAAGATTTCCAAGGATTTTTGGGGTTGTAAATATTTCCAGCTATTAGTTTAAAGGAATTATGTGTTTTACATCAAAATATTCCAGTATATATGGGGATCTTTGATATTTTTGATCATAATTATCAAGGATTATTGGGGTTGTAATTATTTCCGACTTTTTTTTCAAGTAATTTGTGTCTTACACCAAGTTATTCAAGCGCATTTGGGAATCTTTGATAAGTTTTATCAAGATTTCCAAGGATTTTTGGGGTTGTAAATATTTCCAGCTATTAGTTTAAAGGAATTATGTGTTTTACATCAAGATATTCCAGTATATATGGGTGTCTTTGATATTTTTGATCATAATTATCAAGGAATATTGGGGTTGTAATTATTTCCGACTTTTTTTTCAAGTAATTTGTGTTTACACCAAGTTATTCAAGCACATATGGGAATGTTTGATAAGTTTTATCAAGATTTCCAAGGATTTTTGGGGTTGTAAATATTTCCGGCTATTATTTTCAAGGAATAATGTATCCAACATCAATATATACCGGTGTTTATGAGAATTTTTGACGATACATTTCAAGAATTTTAGGTAATTTTATTGTTTTAGACCATTTTTTTCAAGGAATTATGTGTTTTGCATCAAGATATTCCAGCATTTATGGGGATCTTTGATATTTTTGATCATAATTATCAAGGATTATTGGGGTTGTAATTATTTCCGACTTTTTTTTCAAGTAATTTGTGTCTTACACCAAGATATTCAATCGCATATGGG
Source organism: Rhopalosiphum padi (assembly GCF_020882245.1). Classification (NCBI taxonomy): domain Eukaryota; kingdom Metazoa; phylum Arthropoda; class Insecta; order Hemiptera; family Aphididae; genus Rhopalosiphum; species Rhopalosiphum padi. The sequence goes on from NC_083599.1 coordinate 9,171,693, forward strand.
AATCTTTGATAAGTTTTATCAAGATTTCCAAGGATTTTTGGGGTTGTAAATATTTCCAGCTATTAGTTTAAAGGAATTATGTGTTTTACATCAAGATATTCCAGTATATATGGGGATCTTTGATATTTTTGATCATAATTATCAAGGATTATTGGGGTTGTAATTATTTCCGACTTTTTTTTCAAGTAATTTGTGTCTTACACCAAGATATTCAAGCGCATATGGGAATCTTTGATAAGTTTTATCAAGATTTCCAAGGATTTTTGGGGTTGTAAATATTTCCAGCTATTAGTTTAAAGGAATTATGTGTTTTACATCAAGATATTCCAGTATATATGGGTGTCTTTGATATTTTTGATCATAATTATCAAGGAATATTGGGGTTGTAATTATTTCCGACTTTTTTTTCAAGTAATTTGTGTCTTACACCAAGTTATTCAAGCGCATATGGGAATCTTTGATAAGTTTTATCAAGATTTCCAAGGATTTTTGGGGTTGTAAATATTTCCAGCTATTAGTTTAAAGGAATTATGTATCCAACATCAATATATACCGCTGTTTATGAGAATTTTTGACGATACATTTCAAGAATTTTAGGTAATTTTATTGTTTTAGACCATTTTTTTCAAGGAATTATGTGTTCTGCATCAAGATATTCCAGCATTTATGGGGATCTTTGATATTTTTGATCATAATTATCAAGGATTATTGGGGTTGTAATTATTTCCGACTTTTTTTTCAAGTAATTTGTGTCTTAAACCAAGATATTCAAGCGCATATGGGAATCTTTGATAAGTTTTATCAAGATTTCCAAGGATTTTTGGGGTTGTAAATATTTCCAGCTATTAGTTTAAAGGAATAATGTATCCAACATCAATATATACCGCTGTTTATGAGAATTTTTGACGATACATTTCAAGAATTTTAGGTAATTTTTTTGTTTTAGACCATTTTTTTCAAGGAATTATGTGTTTTACATCAAGATATTCCAGTATATATGGGGATCTTTGATATTTTTGATCATAATTATCAAGGATTATTGGGGTTGTAATTATTTCCGACTTTTTTTTCAAGTAATTTGTGTCTTACACCAAGATATTCAAGCGCATATGGGAATCTTTGATAAGTTTTATCAAGATTTCCAAGGATTTTTGGGGTTGTAAATATTTCCAGCTATTAGTTTAAAGGAATTATGTGTTTTACATCAAGATATTCCAGTATATATGGGGATCTTTGATATTTTTGATCATAATTATCAAGGATTATTGGGGTTGTAATTATTTCCGACTTTTTTTTCAAGTAATTTGTGTCTTAAACCAAGATATTCAAGCGCATATGGGAATCTTTGATAAGTTTTATCAAGATTTCCAAGGATTTTTGGGGTTGTAAATATTTCCAGCTATTAGTTTAAAGGAATAATGTATCCAACATCAATATATACCGCTGTTTATGAGAATTTTTGACGATACATTTCAAGAATTTTAGGTAATTTTTTTGTTTTAGACCATTTTTTTCAAGGAATTATGTGTTTACATCAAGATATTCCAGTATATATGGGGATCTTTGATATTTTTGATCATAATTATCAAGGATTATTGGGGTTGTAATTATTTCCGACTTTTTTTTCAAGTAATTTGTGTCTTACACCAAGATATTCAAGCGCATATGGGAATCTTTGATAAGTTTTATCAAGATTTCCAAGGATTTTTGGGGTTGTAAATATTTCCAGCTATTAGTTTAAAGGAATTATGTGTTTTACATCAAAATATTCCAGTATATATGGGGATCTTTGATATTTTTGATCATAATTATCAAGGATTATTGGGGTTGTAATTATTTCCGACTTTTTTTTCAAGTAATTTGTGTCTTACACCAAGTTATTCAAGCGCATTTGGGAATCTTTGATAAGTTTTATCAAGATTTCCAAGGATTTTTGGGGTTGTAAATATTTCCAGCTATTAGTTTAAAGGAATTATGTGTTTTACATCAAGATATTCCAGTATATATGGGTGTCTTTGATATTTTTGATCATAATTATCAAGGAATATTGGGGTTGTAATTATTTCCGACTTTTTTTTCAAGTAATTTGTGTTTACACCAAGTTATTCAAGCACATATGGGAATGTTTGATAAGTTTTATCAAGATTTCCAAGGATTTTTGGGGTTGTAAATATTTCCGGCTATTATTTTCAAGGAATAATGTATCCAACATCAATATATACCGGTGTTTATGAGAATTTTTGACGATACATTTCAAGAATTTTAGGTAATTTTATTGTTTTAGACCATTTTTTTTCAAGGAATTATGTGTTCTGCATCAAGATATTCCAGCATTTATGGGGATCTTTGATATTTTTGATCATAATTATCAAGGATTATTGGGGTTGTAATTATTTCCGACTTTTTTTTCAAGTAATTTGTGTCTTAAACCAAGATATTCAAGCGCATATGGGAATCTTTGATAAGTTTTATCAAGATTTCCAAGGATTTTTGGGGTTGTAAATATTTCCAGCTATTAGTTTAAAGGAATAATGTATCCAACATCAATATATACCGCTGTTTATGAGAATTTTTGACGATACATTTCAAGAATTTTAGGTAATTTTTTTGTTTTAGACCATTTTTTTCAAGGAATTATGTGTTTTACATCAAGATATTCCAGTATATATGGGGATCTTTGATATTTTTGATCATAATTATCAAGGATTATTGGGGTTGTAATTATTTCCGACTTTTTTTTCAAGTAATTTGTGTCTTACACCAAGATATTCAAGCGCATATGGGAATCTTTGATAAGTTTTATCAAGATTTCCAAGGATTTTTGGGGTTGTAAATATTTCCAGCTATTAGTTTAAAGGAATTATGTGTTTTACATCAAAATATTCCAGTATATATGGGGATCTTTGATATTTTTGATCATAATTATCAAGGATTATTGGGGTTGTAATTATTTCCGACTTTTTTTTCAAGTAATTTGTGTCTTACACCAAGTTATTCAAGCGCATTTGGGAATCTTTGATAAGTTTTATCAAGATTTCCAAGGATTTTTGGGGTTGTAAATATTTCCAGCTATTAGTTTAAAGGAATTATGTGTTTTACATCAAGATATTCCAGTATATATGGGTGTCTTTGATATTTTTGATCATAATTATCAAGGAATATTGGGGTTGTAATTATTTCCGACTTTTTTTTCAAGTAATTTGTGTTTACACCAAGTTATTCAAGCACATATGGGAATGTTTGATAAGTTTTATCAAGATTTCCAAGGATTTTTGGGGTTGTAAATATTTCCGGCTATTATTTTCAAGGAATAATGTATCCAACATCAATATATACCGGTGTTTATGAGAATTTTTGACGATACATTTCAAGAATTTTAGGTAATTTTATTGTTTTAGACCATTTTTTTCAAGGAATTATGTGTTTTGCATCAAGATATTCCAGCATTTATGGGGATCTTTGATATTTTTGATCATAATTATCAAGGATTATTGGGGTTGTAATTATTTCCGACTTTTTTTTCAAGTAATTTGTGTCTTACACCAAGATATTCAATCGCATATGGGAATCTTTGATAAGTTTTATCAAGATTTCCAAGGATTTTTGGGGTTGTAAATATTTCCAGCTATTAGTTTAAAGGAATTATGTGTTTTTACATCAAGATATTCCAGTATATATGGGGATCTTTGATATTTTTGATCATAATTATCAAGGATTATTGGGGTTGTAATTATTTCCGACTTTTTTTTCAAGTAATTTGTGTCTTACACCAAGATATTCAAGCGCATATGGGAATCTTTGATAAGTTTTATCAAGATTTCCAAGGATTTTTGGGGTTGTAAATATTTCCAGCTATTAGTTTAAAGGAATTATGTGTTTTACATCAAGATATTCCAGTATATATGGGTGTCTTTGATATTTTTGATCATAATTATCAAGGAATATTGGGGTTGTAATTATTTCCGACTTTTTTTTCAAGTAATTTGTGTCTTACACCAAGTTATTCAAGCGCATATGGGAATCTTTGATAAGTTTTATCAAGATTTCCAAGGATTTTTGGGGTTGTAAATATTTCCAGCTATTAGTTTAAAGGAATTATGTATCCAACATCAATATATACCGCTGTTTATGAGAATTTTTGACGATACATTTCAAGAATTTTAGGTAATTTTATTGTTTTAGACCATTTTTTTCAAGGAATTATGTGTTCTGCATCAAGATATTCCAGCATTTATGGGGATCTTTGATATTTTTGATCATAATTATCAAGGATTATTGGGGTTGTAATTATTTCCGACTTTTTTTTCAAGTAATTTGTGTCTTAAACCAAGATATTCAAGCGCATATGGGAATCTTTGATAAGTTTTATCAAGATTTCCAAGGATTTTTGGGGTTGTAAATATTTCCAGCTATTAGTTTAAAGGAATAATGTATCCAACATCAATATATACCGCTGTTTATGAGAATTTTTGACGATACATTTCAAGAATTTTAGGTAATTTTTTTGTTTTAGACCATTTTTTTCAAGGAATTATGTGTTTTACATCAAGATATTCCAGTATATATGGGGATCTTTGATATTTTTGATCATAATTATCAAGGATTATTGGGGTTGTAATTATTTCCGACTTTTTTTTCAAGTAATTTGTGTCTTACACCAAGATATTCAAGCGCATATGGGAATCTTTGATAAGTTTTATCAAGATTTCCAAGGATTTTTGGGGTTGTAAATATTTCCAGCTATTAGTTTAAAGGAATTATGTGTTTTACATCAAAATATTCCAGTATATATGGGGATCTTTGATATTTTTGATCATAATTATCAAGGATTATTGGGGTTGTAATTATTTCCGACTTTTTTTTCAAGTAATTTGTGTCTTACACCAAGTTATTCAAGCGCATTTGGGAATCTTTGATAAGTTTTATCAAGATTTCCAAGGATTTTTGGGGTTGTAAATATTTCCAGCTATTAGTTTAAAGGAATTATGTGTTTTACATCAAGATATTCCAGTATATATGGGTTGTCTTTGATATTTTTGATCATAATTATCAAGGAATATTGGGGGTTGTAATTATTTCCGACTTTTTTTTCAAGTAATTTGTGTTTACACCAAGTTATTCAAGCACATATGGGAATGTTTGATAAGTTTTATCAAGATTTCCAAGGATTTTTGGGGTTGTAAATATTTCCGGCTATTATTTTCAAGGAATAATGTATCCAACATCAATATATACCGGTGTTTATGAGAATTTTTGACGATACATTTCAAGAATTTTAGGTAATTTTATTGTTTTAGACCATTTTTTTCAAGGAATTATGTGTTCTGCATCAAGATATTCCAGCATTTATGGGGATCTTTGATATTTTTGATCATAATTATCAAGGATTATTGGGGTTGTAATTATTTCCGACTTTTTTTTCAAGTAATTTGTGTCTTAAACCAAGATATTCAAGCGCATATGGGAATCTTTGATAAGTTTTATCAAGATTTCCAAGGATTTTTGGGGTTGTAAATATTTCCAGCTATTAGTTTAAAGGAATAATGTATCCAACATCAATATATACCGCTGTTTATGAGAATTTTTGACGATACATTTCAAGAATTTTAGGTAATTTTTTTGTTTTAGACCATTTTTTTCAAGGAATTATGTGTTTTACATCAAGATATTCCAGTATATATGGGGATCTTTGATATTTTTGATCATAATTATCAAGGATTATTGGGGTTGTAATTATTTCCGACTTTTTTTTCAAGTAATTTGTGTCTTACACCAAGATATTCAAGCGCATATGGGAATCTTTGATAAGTTTTATCAAGATTTCCAAGGATTTTTGGGGTTGTAAATATTTCCAGCTATTAGTTTAAAGGAATTATGTGTTTTACATCAAAATATTCCAGTATATATGGGGATCTTTGATATTTTTGATCATAATTATCAAGGATTATTGGGGTTGTAATTATTTCCGACTTTTTTTTCAAGTAATTTGTGTCTTACACCAAGTTATTCAAGCGCATTTGGGAATCTTTGATAAGTTTTATCAAGATTTCCAAGGATTTTTGGGGTTGTAAATATTTCCAGCTATTAGTTTAAAGGAATTATGTGTTTTACATCAAGATATTCCAGTATATATGGGTGTCTTTGATATTTTTGATCATAATTATCAAGGAATATTGGGGTTGTAATTATTTCCGACTTTTTTTTCAAGTAATTTGTGTTTACACCAAGTTATTCAAGCACATATGGGAATGTTTGATAAGTTTTATCAAGATTTCCAAGGATTTTTGGGGTTGTAAATATTTCCGGCTATTATTTTCAAGGAATAATGTATCCAACATCAATATATACCGGTGTTTATGAGAATTTTTGACGATACATTTCAAGAATTTTAGGTAATTTTATTGTTTTAGACCATTTTTTTCAAGGAATTATGTGTTTTGCATCAAGATATTCCAGCATTTATGGGGATCTTTGATATTTTTGATCATAATTATCAAGGATTATTGGGGTTGTAATTATTTCCGACTTTTTTTTTCAAGTAATTTGTGTCTTACACCAAGATATTCAATCGCATATGGGAATCTTTGATAAGTTTTATCAAGATTTCCAAGGATTTTTGGGGTTGTAAATATTTCCAGCTATTAGTTTAAAGGAATTATGTGTTTTACATCAAGATATTCCAGTATATATGGGGATCTTTGATATTTTTGATCATAATTATCAAGGATTATTGGGGTTGTAATTATTTCCGACTTTTTTTTCAAGTAATTTGTGTCTTACACCAAGATATTCAAGCGCATATGGGAATCTTTGATAAGTTTTATCAAGATTTCCAAGGATTTTTGGGGTTGTAAATATTTCCAGCTATTAGTTTAAAGGAATTATGTGTTTTACATCAAGATATTCCAGTATATATGGGTGTCTTTGATATTTTTGATCATAATTATCAAGGAATATTGGGGTTGTAATTATTTCCGACTTTTTTTTCAAGTAATTTGTGTCTTACACCAAGTTATTCAAGCGCATATGGGAATCTTTGATAAGTTTTATCAAGATTTCCAAGGATTTTTGGGGTTGTAAATATTTCCAGCTATTAGTTTAAAGGAATTATGTATCCAACATCAATATATACCGCTGTTTATGAGAATTTTTGACGATACATTTCAAGAATTTTAGGTAATTTTATTGTTTTAGACCATTTTTTTCAAGGAATTATGTGTTCTGCATCAAGATATTCCAGCATTTATGGGGATCTTTGATATTTTTGATCATAATTATCAAGGATTATTGGGGTTGTAATTATTTCCGACTTTTTTTTTCAAGTAATTTGTGTCTTAAACCAAGATATTCAAGCGCATATGGGAATCTTTGATAAGTTTTATCAAGATTTCCAAGGATTTTTGGGGTTGTAAATATTTCCAGCTATTAGTTTAAAGGAATAATGTATCCAACATCAATATATACCGCTGTTTATGAGAATTTTTGACGATACATTTCAAGAATTTTAGGTAATTTTTTTTGTTTTAGACCATTTTTTTCAAGGAATTATGTGTTTTACATCAAGATATTCCAGTATATATGGGGATCTTTGATATTTTTGATCATAATTATCAAGGATTATTGGGGTTGTAATTATTTCCGACTTTTTTTTCAAGTAATTTGTGTCTTACACCAAGATATTCAAGCGCATATGGGAATCTTTGATAAGTTTTATCAAGATTTCCAAGGATTTTTGGGGTTGTAAATATTTCCAGCTATTAGTTTAAAGGAATTATGTGTTTTACATCAAAATATTCCAGTATATATGGGGATCTTTGATATTTTTGATCATAATTATCAAGGATTATTGGGGTTGTAATTATTTCCGACTTTTTTTTCAAGTAATTTGTGTCTTACACCAAGTTATTCAAGCGCATTTGGGAATCTTTGATAAGTTTTATCAAGATTTCCAAGGATTTTTGGGGTTGTAAATATTTCCAGCTATTAGTTTAAAGGAATTATGTGTTTTACATCAAGATATTCCAGTATATATGGGTGTCTTTGATATTTTTGATCATAATTATCAAGGAATATTGGGGTTGTAATTATTTCCGACTTTTTTTTCAAGTAATTTGTGTTTACACCAAGTTATTCAAGCACATATGGGAATGTTTGATAAGTTTTATCAAGATTTCCAAGGATTTTTGGGGTTGTAAATATTTCCGGCTATTATTTTCAAGGAATAATGTATCCAACATCAATATATACCGGTGTTTATGAGAATTTTTGACGATACATTTCAAGAATTTTAGGTAATTTTATTGTTTTAGACCATTTTTTTCAAGGAATTATGTGTTCTGCATCAAGATATTCCAGCATTTATGGGGATCTTTGATATTTTTGATCATAATTATCAAGGATTATTGGGGTTGTAATTATTTCCGACTTTTTTTTTCAAGTAATTTGTGTCTTAAACCAAGATATTCAAGCGCATATGGGAATCTTTGATAAGTTTTATCAAGATTTCCAAGGATTTTTGGGGTTGTAAATATTTCCAGCTATTAGTTTAAAGGAATAATGTATCCAACATCAATATATACCGCTGTTTATGAGAATTTTTGACGATACATTTCAAGAATTTTAGGTAATTTTTTTGTTTTAGACCATTTTTTTTCAAGGAATTATGTGTTTTACATCAAGATATTCCAGTATATATGGGGATCTTTGATATTTTTGATCATAATTATCAAGGATTATTGGGGTTGTAATTATTTCCGACTTTTTTTTTCAAGTAATTTGTGTCTTACACCAAGATATTCAAGCGCATATGGGAATCTTTGATAAGTTTTATCAAGATTTCCAAGGATTTTTGGGGTTGTAAATATTTCCAGCTATTAGTTTAAAGGAATTATGTGTTTTACATCAAAATATTCCAGTATATATGGGGATCTTTGATATTTTTGATCATAATTATCAAGGATTATTGGGGTTGTAATTATTTCCGACTTTTTTTTCAAGTAATTTGTGTCTTACACCAAGTTATTCAAGCGCATTTGGGAATCTTTGATAAGTTTTATCAAGATTTCCAAGGATTTTTGGGGTTGTAAATATTTCCAGCTATTAGTTTAAAGGAATTATGTGTTTTACATCAAGATATTCCAGTATATATGGGTGTCTTTGATATTTTTGATCATAATTATCAAGGAATATTGGGGTTGTAATTATTTCCGACTTTTTTTTCAAGTAATTTGTGTTTACA